>NC_048299.1:250723747-250828646 GCF_013100865.1 Trachemys scripta elegans
CCGCACACCTCATTTGGAACTGGAAGTACCCAATGCATGTCCCGAGCCGAACCAACCTGTCGCCGGCGGGGGGCCAGCCTGGGCCGCGCCTCCTCCCCCCCACACCCCCCCTTACCTGCTTCAGGCTTCCCGCGAATTAAATGTTCGCGGGAAGCAGGGGAGGGGGCGGAGACTTTGGGAGGGGGCGGAGTTGGGGCGTGGGCGTGGGCGGGGCTGGGGGAGGGGCCGGGGCCCCGGGGAGTGTCCTCCATTTGGAGGCACAAAATATGGTAACCCTAAATAAAAGAACCTTGGAGTTATGAACACCAGAGTTACAAACTGACCAGTCAACCACACACCTCATTTGGAACTGGAAGTACCCAATCAGGCAGCAGCAGAGACAAACAGACACAAAAATATAGTACAGTGCTGTGTAAAACCCAAACTAATAAAAGAATAAAGGGAAGTTTTAAAAAAAAGATTTGACAAGGTAAGGAAACTGTTTCTATGCTTGTCTCATTTAAATTAAGATGGCTAAATGAAGCATTTTCTTTCTGTTCTGTATAGAAAAGTTACAAAGCTGTATTAAGTCAATGTACTTTTGGAAGAACAGCCATAGCATTTTGTTCAGAGTTATAAACACTTCAGAGTTAAGAACAACCTCCATTCCCGAGGTGTTCGAACTCAGAGGTTCTACTGTAATTCTTCACATTCCCAGTATGAAAGGATTTACATTTCCTTCTCTCCTCTCATGTTGGACATCAGATTGGAATGAAAATCTATTGCTCAGTGGTTTGCTCTCCTGACCAGAGGAAATTAAGTTGCAATAGAAGTTAATGGAAGGGCAAAAGAGGAAAAAAGAGAAGAAAGAGGTGATGGAATTAGTTTTCAGAATCTGAATCCTATTCGAAAGACATATAGTAATTTATTACTGACAGTTAGATTAGAAATCTCAGGATCATTCAAATTATCAGTTGTGTTACTGAGCCTGATCTGCCTAATATTTTTGATCTATTAGAGAAGGTCTTCTTGAAGCCATGCTGAATAAGAGAGGTTCACTTCATACAAGACCTTTCTCTTGGAAATTTAAATAATCTATAAAGTCCATAAATCCTAACTAATTAAACCATCATAATAAATACTGGGTGTGATGGATGGGGTTTTCTTGGGAATTAAACTGTCTGCTGTTTTGCATTTCTTTTGTACAGCAAAGCATTATGCAGCTCGGGAAGCAAATAGAAGGCAAAGATTCTCTTTGGAAGCATGACGTGCATATCGATCAAGATGTAGGGTTAGAATTCTTGCATGGCACATTTGAAAACCTTGGGCTTTGGTGTGTGGAGCAAAAATGTGATATTGCCAAGTCCAAGCATTTAAAAACCACAATTCAGGCCCCCAAAACCATGGGATTGGCTTAAAAATCACAAGACTTTAACTAAATAGTAAATGTCAGATTCTTTTTATTTGCCTACTAAGTTTTGAATTTTCAGAGTGCACTCAGGTCACATTTTCAAGTTATTCTCTGCAATCATGAGAAATTATTACTTATCTTTTTTAGATGAAAACTGAGTCTCACCTAATAAGTTAACTCCAGGGAATGTGGAAACACACAAAAATCATGCGAGTTGGCAACACTGCAAGTTGCTGTGAAATATATAGTAACAATAGTATTTGAATTGCTCTTTACCATTTTATGTGCTGATAACCTATCTAATTGATCAAAGTGTAAACATTTCTTATCCATTCAAATTAACATAGAGATCTCTAAGTCACAGATACAGGATAGAAATGACCTTATTTGGCAATGCCCACTTTCACCTGTCCCACACTGTTGTTTATTATTTCAGCATCAGTGAATCAGTATTTCTGGTGCTGAAATGTCACATATGGAAGCTTTACATGTGAGAAAAGATTGTATTTTAGGAAAAGTTACTCCCAGTTCAGTGAAAGGAAAGGGCTCATGAGTGAGTGCCAGGTTAATGAATATTCACCCTATTGAGGGGAAGCAGGCGATACTTTCTGAGACGTTTTTGGTTTTCATTAGATAGCTCTTATACATGTGTTAGTAAAATGAGTTTGTTTGTCTCTATAGTGTAGAAATGACATGATCCAATACTCCCTGTAATTATTTGCACACCATTGCATATATTTGAGTAAAAAAAAGTTTGTGACTACTGTCCTATATCAGAGCAAATACTATAGATTCTGATATACTGCACAACTGCTTTGTAAAAAGCAATAATAATAATTAATAATTCACTGCAGCTCTGATCCATAAAACATTTTTACTAGGAATCAGAGGCAATATTATATAATATTTACACCAGTTAACAAATACCACCCAAGGTCTGTCTTGTTTCACCTCTGATTGCACTATGATTAATAGAGTCAAAATAACAAAAGATGTCAGCAGTACAAAGAAACTGAATTCAAGTCTACTTTTAAAAGTGACTTTCAGAATTCACAAAGCTGACGTTTATTCAAAAATAATAAGTATGGTGCAAAAGAGTTTTATTAGCTTTGGCAAAATCTGTAGGGGTATTCTACTTGAATCATGTTACTCCAAGTTCATTAAACAATTATCTCTCTTGCTTTATTTATTTTGCCTGATAATGCTCGTAGGAAGCTTTGACTTTTTATAGACAAAACAAAAATTGAAACCAGACACAGTCAGTATATCCTGTGGGTTCATCTCCTGTCACACAACTCACTGAAGAAAACATCTAATAATTCAGTGTTTTACAGCGGGGATGTCTTCCCAGAAGCCATAAAGAATAATCAGCTCCGTGTGCCTTAGCTGAGAATACGGAATGGACTTTGAATGTTTGTGAAAATTATTTTAGGATAAGGTCAGTAGACTTCTCCATTTCCAATACATTGTGTTATGCACAACATTCTTCTTATTGAAAACTATGTTCTGGTCTGTAGTTGTATCTTTAATGTCCTTCACAGCACCAAAGATCAGATATTTTGATAAAACAGTTTGTTAAAGTAATAGGGTGATATATTTTTGGGGTGTTCAGAGTTAAAAATTGTAATTTACCTTCTAGAATGACTAAAATGAGACTGGAAAGTCAGTTGCAGCTCCAAATGCAGAACTGAATACCGTGATTTAAGCACGGGGGGGTTGCTAGGTAGCAACAACTTTTTATGTTAAGTGGATTAATCAAAACTTAAATTCCCCACTTCCCATACAAAGCCTGGGCAAACACAATTTATGCTGGGGTCATAAGGACAGAATCCAGATTTGAAGTACAGATCTTCAACAACTGCTACTTCTGCCTATGTGATGGAATATAAGCTGCTGACCCTCCGAGATCCCTATGTGACATCTACTGACCCTTCGCCAGGTCTGCATTAAATGCTACCTTCCATACTGCTTAACTGGAATGGACACAGAGCTCACTTCCACTGGAAGGTGCTGAGGTTCCTACAGAAGGCTACTCTGTTCATACCCTTTCCTAGATACTACTGGATTTCTGTAGAAGGGAGAGCTCTGTATGGGCTCTCTGTAAGTGTGTGTGTGGAGAGTGGAAAAAAAGGCAAACTGGGCTTGCTGCTTTAGCCAGCTTGTTACTTTGTTGTCAGAAAATAGTTTAGTTGTAAAATAACATTATGATCTGTTGTTTAGCCTGTTTCTTTAACCAAAAAGTAATCCAATCAATATCGGCAGTGCTCCAGTAAGGAGCGGGAGCTACATTAAGGTGATGTATGAATCATTATGTCATTAAACAAAATTTATTAGAAGCATAACATGTAAGGAATACTTAATAGTTTGCTTTATCCAACAGCTAACAGTTTTTTCTGTAAATGAACTTTTCCTGTTCTTTCTGATTTGAAAAGACCACCACATGGGTGTTGTTAACATACGTTAATAGTGTCATATTGAAATATTGTAGGCAGAGTAGACACATGAATATATAGCCACATATCAACACAATTCCTGAAACAGATGTTATCCAGTAAAATTTGTGCAGGGAGGACAGTACTAGATAGGATTTTAAAGCATAATTAAAGCATGACTGAGTTCAAACAAAAAAATATATGTAACTTTCCATTCAGTAGCAAAAATATACTATAAATTAAGGAAACAAATGTATTTTGCTTCCAGTGTAGCAGAAATCTTCCTTGGTACTTGATTCAAAAGATATGAATCTGTGATATGTGCCAGCTAGGGGGATTTGGGCCTGATCCAAAGCCTAGTGAAGTCAAATAGGCTTTGAATCCGTCCTTTAGATCAAGCTATAAAAAGTCATGCTTTAATTCCAGAGGTCCCAGGTTCATACTCTGGTGATAACTAAGATAAGTCACCATAAAAAGTTCTCACCCACCTACTTTCATACCATACCTATTATCACTGGGCACTACAAATCCTACTGGATTCTCTCCTCAGGACGAGAAATGAGAACATGCTTTCTCTTTCTATTACACCCACTGAATGCGACAAGTATCTGAGTAATCACTTCAGTTAAAAAGACAAATGTTTATTTAGTAAGTGGTATGTCACACAATTCTTTATCAAGGAGGGGTTGATTTCCATAAAAGGCTATATTCAGAGAATATCTGATCCACATTCCAGGAACTAAAACTCATTTCCTAAAACCCACGTTATTTAGTAAATACTTGAAAGAAATGGGTCACTTCTACGTCTTATACCCCATTTGCTGAACATAAATACATTTTCTAACACATAAATGATTTATAATGCCTCCAGCATGAGAAATTTGAGCATATATATTAATATATACTACTTATAAAGTTGCAGCATAGTGTTTTTTTCCTCATTTATCCTTAGCTCACTACCATCATCTTATTGATTTTAACATGGTTTTCAAAAACCCTGCCTCATTTTCTTCAAGTACAGAACCAAGACTGTTTTGCCCCACACCCCATTCATCTCTGTAAGAACCCCCCCTTTTCCCAGACTCCAATCTCACCCCCAAACCCCTCACTTTGCAGGCAGGATGCAGGCTAAATCACTCAAGTGCTGCTAGCCTTTCAATGCCTGTCCCACAAATCTTCCACAAAGGACACTCAAGTTCTCCCATGATTTATTAGGAAAATAATTCCAGCGGTCTCAGCACATAGTCCAATGGGCTAAGCCTCCAGACACATGCAGGCAAGAGTGAAAACGGTGAGGACACAGCAAAGTGGCTTTGCCATGGGAATGCTCGCCCCTGCCTTGGCTAACCTGGGTGCTGAGACCTAGGTGCTAATCTGGGTGCTGAGATGCCAGGTTAACTCTGCAATATCATTTAGCCTCAGTGTCTCCTCAAGTGGCACTTCCCCAGTCACTTTCCCCTTCTCCAAATCCTTCCATCTTCTTTCCCCTCTTCTCAAATTCCCTTCATAGCTGCCTCCCTGTGTCTGGTGGTTCCCACATGTCCTAGACAGGCCCCTACTGCTCTGCAGACTCTCAAAGCCTACAGGGCTGGGGCTCAGGCTGGAAGGACCCAAGCCAGGGGGAGATGTGCCCTCCTTGTGACTGTGTCACCAGTCGATACACCCAGATCTGGGGATTGTATTTGGGCACACGTGCATAAAATTTGTCAACAATTTGCTTCTTTTGGATGTACCTGCTACTTCCTCTAACTCATTTTTTGGGGAAAGAGAGAAAATATAGTAACTCAAACCAAAACAAATGGAAAAATCCCTGATTTTCATAAAATGGTAAAGTTAACAGATGGCTGTAAAGTTCAGTCTCCAGCTGTCCTGCAGGTATGTATGTGTCTGTGTCCCACACACAAAGTATATTAGGCTCGCTAACTTCAGACTCCTATCAGAACTAAGGGTCTGATCCTGCAAAGTGCTGAGTGCAACTCCCATTGACATCAACAGCATCAGCTTGTGATTCCATAATAACAGTTATTCCTAGTTTAGACAAAGCCTGGTCTCCCATATAGCCTAAGACATCAGCGCTCCGAGATCTACACTGGCTGTCCATTGGTTTCCAGATGGAATTTAAAGTGTTGGCTATGACTAGCCTCTGACTAGCCTACCTGAGTGACCGCCTCTCTCCTGGCCAAACTGGCACATTTGTGATCAATGCCACAAGCTAGATCACCCTCATTATAAAAAAAGAGGGGGCTGCTGATGTGTCTTCTCCATGAGGGCTTGAGGACTCTGGAATTTGCTCTGCCCCCCGGGTCTGTGATAGGGCTTTGCGAGAGGGCTGAGGGTGTGATCTTTGAACCTGGAAGAGGGTGGAAAGAAGATTTTTGTAGATGGCAGGCCAGCCAAGTTCCTATTAAAATAGCCATACTGGGTCAGACCAACGGTCCATCTAGCCCAGTGTCTTGCTTTCTGACAGTGGCCATTCCCAGATGCTTCAGAAGGAATGAACACAACCAGGCAATTTTGAATGATCCATCCTCTGTTGTCCAGTCTCAACTTCTAGCAGTTGAAGGTTTAGGGGCACCCACAGCATGGGGATGTGTCCCTGACCATTGTGGCTAACAGCCATTGATAGACCAGTCCTTCGTGAACTTATCTAATTCTTTTTTTAACCCAATTTTTTGGCCTTCGCAACATCCCATGACAATGAGTTCCACAGGTTGACAGTGCGTTTTGTGAAGAAGTACTTCCTTTTGTTTGTTTTAAATCTGCAGCCTATTAATTTCATTGGGAGACCCCTAGTTCTTATGACCTCTATCATATCCCCTCTCAGTTGTCTCTTCTCTAAGCTGAACAGTCCCAGTCTTTTTAATCTCTCCTCATATGGAAGCTGTTTCATACCCCTAATCATTTTTGTTGCCCTTTTCTGAACCTTTTCAAATTCCAATATATCTTTTCTGAGATGGGGTGACCAGATCTGCATGCTTATGTGAGTCTCTTCCAAGCACTTACGGCAGTGGCGGTGAGGGTCACAATCAGGAATCGCATTACAACAGAAGTGGCAGAGCTTGAAATCCAGAGAGCATGGCATATCTCCAGTACCGGTACCCTGACTGGGTGCCAGACCCACACAAACAATAACAGCAAATATTTTTACACTATTCAACTAGCTAACTAACTACTAAAACTACACTAACTATACAATGGGCACTACTTACAGGTTTGACTAAAGACTTGCAGAAGCAAGGAAAGGGAGCTCTAGCAGCTATCACGGGCAGTAGGAAGGAACTCAGAGGGGTAGGGGGTGGCTATGCCCATTATGCCTGCATGCTGTGCTTAAGGCACCAGAGAGTGCTTGTGCTTTCCTGAGTGGTACTGCTAAGGGAAAAACTCTCTGACAACCATGCACTGGAATACACATACACCTGAAGTGGAATGGACATGTGCAATCACTCAAAGAACCACCATGGATTTATATAGTGGTATCATGATATTTTCTGTTTTATTATCTATGCCTTTCCTAACATTCTATTCACTTTTCTGACTGCTGCTACACACTAGTGGCTGTTTTCAGAGAACTATTCACAATGACTCTACAATTTTTTTCTTGAGTGGTAACAGCTAATTTATACCTCGTCACTTTGTATGTATAGCTGGGATTATCTTTTCCAGTGTGCATTACTTTGCACTTCTCAATATTGAATTTCAGCTGCCATTTTGTTGCCCGGTCACTCAATTTAGTGAGATCCCTTTGTAACCCTTTGCTGTCGGTTTTGGGCTTAGCTAGCTTGAATAATTTTGTATTGTCTACAATTTTGTCACCTCAGTGTTCACCCCTTTTCCAGATCATTTATGAAAATGTTAAACAGCACAGGTTCTAGTACAGATCCTGGGGGACACTGCTATTTACCTCTGAAAACTGAACATAAGAACGGCCATACTGGGTCAGATCAAAGCTCCATCTAGCTCAGTATCCTGTCTTCTGACAGTGGCCAATACCAGGTGCCCCAAGGGAATGAAGAGAACAGGTAATCACCAAGTGATCCATCCCCTTTCGCCCATTCCCCACTTCTGGCAAACAACTGACCCATTATCCCTACTGTTTGTGTCCTATCTTTTAACCAGTTACTGATCCATGAAAGGACCTTCCCTCTTAGTCCACGGCTGCTTAATTTTCTAATGAGCTTTTGGTGGGGACATTCTCAAAGGCTTTCTCCAAGTCCAATACACTATATTGTCCATATGCTTGTGGACATCCTCAAAGAATTCTAATGTATTGGTGAGGCATGCTTTTCCTTTACAAAAGCTGTGTTGACTCTTCCCCAACAAATTGTGTTCATCTATGTGTCTGATAATTCTGTTCTTTACTATAATTTCACCCAATTTGCTATTACTGAAGTTAGGTTTACCAACCTGTAATTGCCAGGATTGCCTCTGGAGCCCTTTTCAAAAATCGGCATTACATTAGCTATCCTCCAGTCATCTGGCATGGAGGCTGATTTAAGCAATAAGTTACACACCACAGTTAGTAGTTCTGCAGTTTCATATATGAGTTCCTTCAGAACTCTTGGGTGAATACCATCTGGTCCTACTGTCATATTACTGTTTAATTTATCAATTTGTTCCAAAACCTCCTGTATTGGCACCTCAATCTGGGACAATTCCTCCAATTTGTCACCTAAAAAGAATGACTTGGGTTTGGGGATCTCCCCCTCATTCTCTGCAGTGAAGATTAATGCAAATAATGCATTCAGATTCTTCACAAGGTCCCTCACCAAAGGCTCTTAAGCAAAGTAATCTGTCATGGGAGGGAACGTCCTCTCATGGATTGGTAACTGATTAAAAGATAGGAAACGTAGGGTAGGAATAAATGGGCAGTTTTCAGAATGGAGAGAGGTAAATAGTGGTGTCCCACTGGAGTCTGTACTGGGATGAGTCCTATTCAACATATTCATAAATGATCTGGGGAAAGGTGGCAAAATGAAGTTAATAGGTAGCAGGTTTAAAACAAAAAGGAAGTATTTTTTTCACAGAATGCACAGTCAACCTGTGGAACCCTTGCCAGAGGATGTTGTGAAGGCCAAGACAATAACAGGGTTCAAAAAAGAACTGGATAACTTCATGGAGGATAGGTCCATCAATGGCTATTAGCCAGGATGGGCAGGGATGGTGTCCCTAGCCTCTGTTTGCGAGAAGCTGGGAATGGTTGATGGGATGGATCACTTGATGATTACCTGTTCTGTTCATTCCCTCTGGGGCTCTTGGGATTGGCCACTGTCAAAAGACAGGCTACGGGGCTAGATGGACCTTTGGTCTGACCCAGTATGGCCATTCTTATGTTCACAATGGTCCTGTCTCCCTTAAGTGCTCAGTCAGTACCTTGAACATCCAGTGGCCCCACTGACTGTTTTTTTAAGTACATCCTGCTTCTCATGTACTTAATTTTTTGCTTTTAGTTTTTGTATCTTGTGTTGCTCTTTTCTTTCTTGGCCTGCCTTATTATACTTTTACACTTGATTCTTTATGTTCCTTTCTATTTTCTTCACTAAGATTTGACTTCCAATTTTTAAAGGGTGACTTTTTGCCTTTAACTGCCTTTTTTACTCTGCTGTTTAGCCACTGTAGCATTTTTTTTTGATCCTCTTACTGTTGTTGTTTTTTAATTTCAGGTATACATTTAGTTTGAGCCTCTATTATGGTGTTTCTAAATAGTCTCCATGCAGTTTTCAGGCATTTCAGCCTTGTGACTGTTCCTTTTAATTTCCGTTTAATGACCTTTCTCATTTTAGTATAGTTCCCCTTTTTGAAATTAAATACTACTTTGGTAGGTTTCTTTGGCATTTCCCCCTTACAAGGATGTTAAATTTAATTACAATGCGGTTGCTATTACCAAGCGGTTCAGCTCACCTCTTGGACCAGATCCTGTGCTCCACTTAGGACTAAATGAAGAATTGCCTCTCCCCTTGTAGGCTCCAGGACAAGCTGCTCCATGAAGAAGTCATTTAATGTGTCTAGAAATTTTCTCTCTGCATCCTGTCCTGAGGTTACATTTACCCCTAATTACTTAATGCTGCCAGGGTTATACTGTAATGTTAATTGAGTGTTAGGGCACATAGAGCTTAAAATCTAATGGTTCAAGCGATTACTTTTCTAACTGTACTGTAAATTCTTCACCCTTACCATTTTGTATTCTTTCCAGCTTTTTTGAAAATCCAGACTCCCATCTTCTCGGTGTTGTATTACTGTCCATCCTCCTCCTGTGATCTCCATATTACAAAATACCTAGGTAATAATGAAAATAATTATACTAGTTTCAAATTTATGTCCACTAAAAAAAAAAAAAGACAACTTTCCTTAATAGTCTTCCAACATTAGTACTTTTTCAGTTTATCAAGTATTACCTAGTGTAGCACAGTGTTACAAAGGATAGGAAGAAATTATCATAAATACTTGCAGGAAAATGAGATACAGTGAAGCCAACATATAGAATAGATGATACATTATTTATAGGTGCTTTTATATCTTATTTAAATTCTGGTTGTAGCCACAATATACCGGGCAGTGTCCCAACACAGATAGTGACATAATCATTGCCCCAAAGAGTTTGCAATCTAAGAAGACAAGCAATATACAAAAGGTACAGATAAAGTGGAGAGACTAAGAATGGGGCCATGTGGGACTGTCCCTGGAGAATGTATGACCAGTACTGAAATTGTAGGACAGCATCCTACCATGATTTCACAATAAAGCTCTCATTAAGTTCCATATTTACATATAGAGACAGCAATGTGGCCTTTAAAGTTTTGCTGATAAATTAACTTTAGAATATTATCTCTTACAAAGTATATCCTTAAATATAACAAGACAATGCACATAATAATCACGATGGATATTTTGTGTTTTATGTATATACAGTAGTGCTTATAAATAACACAACTTTCACAAAGAATGCATCCTGTTGTGCATCCTTTCATTTTTCCTGGAATACTGCAAGGAAAGGTTAAAACTGTCATTATTATTATTTCTACTTTTCTGTTCCATCATTTTAACACTATTACTTGAAGCAATTTCCCCATTATTTTCATTATCAGATATATTTTCCCTATTGCCACTGTGATTGTTCCAGGTTTTCATTTCTGTGCTCTTTAACAAAGCTACATTTGCCTATGAAATAAGGTGTGCATTTATACAGAGAGTTGAAGAATTCTGATCAATCAGCCTAGTATTTTGTGATCACATCCATCAGCATGGACAATGTTGCCAGTAATTTAATGTTTTTCTTTGCTCTATCAATTGGTGGTCATTATCTGGATCCTTTAAATAAAAATTCTTATACATCAGTCAACCAAAGAAAAATAGTTCATCCTCAGACAAATCAGTTCCATGCTTTTCACTCTAAGCTGTATTGTTCATATTGATGCTCTGTGATTGCTTCATTGTTTGACTTTGCTAGGTCCCCTTGCACACGTAGGAGGAAAGGAGAATGTTGACCACTGCAGACACGGGAACCAGATTCAGAATAACAACTAAAGAAACATGATTTGTTAGACAAACATTTTGGCTCTAGTCCTCCTTCAGCAAAGATACTGCAAGTCAAACCATTTATCTACAGGATTTAGTTTTCTTAGACTTAGTCTGATTTTCGGTGAGCATTTCTAACTGATGGATGTACCTTATTCAAAATTCAAGTCTAGATCCCAGAAATCCAGTGTTCATTAAGCCCTTATGTCTTGAGTGTTAATATTTTAATATGGAAAAAGACACATAATATATGATTTTCCTGTAATAGAAAGCCTTATAAAACAAGTTTTCATGTTCTTTGAGTGGTGTAGCACATTAAAAGAGGGGTTGTATAGTGACAGAGGGATTTACAGCACCTAATTATGCATTAGCCATCATTGCGTGGTCTGGCACTTTCTATGGTGGTGGATGTGAACACCTGCCACACTAACAGGAGTATCAAGTTGATTATCAATATTAGCTTTGCATAGTTCTAGCCATAAAAAGCCTTGAACTGGCTCCCGTCCCAGATAAGGTCAAGACATTCAGCCATTAAACACCTTTTAACATGTTTTCAGGTTTAATCCTGAACAAAAAAGAGGTGATATTTGAATAACTATTTTTATGCATCTATAGGTGGTGGACTTCTTAAGATGAGAATAATTATTTTTCTGTAGATTCAGATGAAGAGGTCTCCAAATGCACTAAATATTTGCCTTTGCTTAGATGCCTGGATGAAAAAACTACTATTTCATAACACACGTCGGTTTAATTACACTCATTTTAGATTTATGGATTAAACAAATTTTTAGCTTTAAAACAGTCTTTTGGAGACAAACACAGATTTTTTTTAAAAAGGTGATAAAAGGATACTGCTGTCCTTAAATGTGTTTATGAAGAATAAGAACATAAGAACAGCCATACGGGGTCAGACCAATGGTCCATCTAGCCCAGTATTTTGTCTTCCGACAGTGGCCAATGCCAGGTGCTTCAGAGGGAATGAACAGAACAGGTAATCATCAAGTGATCCATCCCCTATCGTCCATTCCCAGCTGCTGGCAAACAGGCTAGGGATACCATCCCTGCCCTGATGAATCTATCCTCCATGATTTTTATCTAGTTCTTTTTTGAACCTTGTTATAGTCTTGGCCTTCACAACATTCTCTGGCAAAGAGTTCCACAAGTTGACTGTGTGTTGTGTGAAGAAGTACTTCCTTTTGTTTGTTTTCAACCTATTGCTTATTAATTTCACTTGGTGACTCCTAGTTCTTGTCTTATGTCAAGGAGCAAATAACACTTCCTTATTTATTTTCTCCACACCAGTTTTGATTTTATGGATCTCTGTCATATCCTTCGTTAGTTGTCTCTTTTCCAGCCTGAAAACTCCCAGTCTTATTAATCTGTTCCATATCCTTAATCATTTTGTTGCCCATTTCTGTACTTTTTCCAATTCCTATATATCTTTTTTGAGATGGGGTGACCACAGCTGCACACAATATTCAAGATGTGGGTGTACCATAGATTTATATAGAGGCAATATGATACTTTCTGTCTTATCTATCCCTTTCTTAATGATTCCTAAAATTCTGTTAGCTTTTTTGGACTACTGCTGCACATTGAGTGGCTGTTTTCAGAGATGTTTTCCGCAATGACCCCAAGATATCTTTCTTGAGTGGTAACAGCTAATTTAGAACCCATCATTTTATATTTATAGTTGGGATTATGTTTTCCAGTGTGCATTACTTTGCATTTATCAACATTGAATTTCATTTGCCATTTTGTAGTCCAGTCACCCAGTTTTGTGAGATCCTTTTGTAACTCTTCCCAATCTGCTTTGGACTTAACTATCTTGAGTACCGGTAGTTCTGTATCATCTGCAAATTTTGCCACCTTTTTGTTTACCCCTTTTCTCAGATCATGTATGAATATGTTGAATAGGACTGGTCCCAGTACATACCCCTGTGGGACATCACTATTTATCTCTCTCCATTCTGAAAACTGCCCATTTAATTATATTATTTAATATAATAACCACTTACTGATCCATGAGAGCCATTTATCAACTAAAACACTTCATGGCTTCAATACAGTGCCCACTAAAATTGGTGACTTGAATGGCCATTGGATCAGGAACTACAATAGTATGGTATAAAGAATAACTAAGTATCCTCAGTAATTTAAAAGTAAACAGTTTAAATGTATAATATTATGCACAACTCAGAATAAAGGCTTAGAATACTGTTGCACTTCTACTTATTTCAACACCTTAAATATGTCTACACATTTAAGAGGAAAAATTAAAATAATTAAATAAATACAACTTGCAAAATGATGACTAACAAAGGGGTGGGAATGGGGGTCTGAGCAGGACTGATAATCATCTGTAAATATCTGAAGGATGTAATCAGCAAAGAGGCAGAGAAATTGACAGTAATGTTGGGATGAAACTAAGCAAAGAAAACGACTAGAAAATTATAAAATGTACTAGCCCACTTAGTGCCTGATCCCACATCCCTTAAGACAATAGGAGTTTCCCCATTGTCTTTAGTGGACATTGTATCAGGCCCTTGCTACCAGAGATAGACAGACACAAGAGCCAGCAGAATATATATATATATATATATATATATATATATATATATATATATATAATACTTTTCTTGCTGAAACAGAAAGAAAACTAAAATGCAGCCTCTCTGAAAAACCAAATGGAATAGTTTCTGGGCTGACTATCCTGACTGCACTGGATAGCGCTTCCAATCAGGGATACCAGAGAAATAAAACATGACTTCCACAATGTGACTTTCCCTATCTTACCTATCCCAGTGCTAATCTCAAACTAAACACACCAAGATCAGTAACCTAGTAAAGCTTGCGGATATTCAGATAGAATTTAAAAGTTTGCAACGAAGCTTCCATGGACAGCTCGTGAACTTGAACAAAACTAATGCAAGTGCAACTCACTATCAATTTGCCAGTGTGGACTTGCATCTAGGTTATTTTCAAGTCCTTTACAATTCCAGTTTAACAGTTTCCACACCTCTATTCAGGTCTCTCTAATCCAGCTTGATGACATCTAAGAAGATTTTCCATTTTTCATTGTAGACATCTCAATTATCTTGTGTATTCACCTTTCATATATCACTATATCAATATTTGCCTTAACAGTCTTCTTCTAGTGTTGGTTTATCCTTTCCCCCATGTCTCATCCTGAACAATATTTCTGGAATGTAATGGGAACTATTTATCAGTGATTTATTACAAACAGATGATCATTTTTTGACAGTGGATCATTAATTAATAAAATGTGATCTCTTGAGTATCCCTGAATCTCTCCTTGATCTTCAGAGACATGTATTTCTGACAGAACTGCCTGCCAGGTGTCTGACTCAACTGTAGAGTCCACGCATTTGCTGAGGGGTAGAAGACAAATCATGTTTTGGGGGTGTATGCTCAGATTTAGGGAGGATCCTCAGCTAGTGGAGAAAAAGGATGTGTTGGGACTCACTCCAGGCAAGATACTCCATTTACTTCACCTTCCAGTATTTTTCTAAGGGTGAAGGTGAACCAAGTGATTATATTAATGCAGCTCTTTGCCAGTGTAAAGATTCCATAACCATGCAGAATGCTCCCTCACGCCAAGAGCAACATCTACATCAACAAGCAAAAACAAACACAAATTCATATATTTTTTTACCTTTTTAGGCTCTGAGACATTATTAATATAAATAGTGTAGACCCCACTTTTGTTAAAACCAGCTTGGTACACATCTGCACAGTCTCTGAATGGCTTGTCCTCCTCTCTTTTTGCATTCTTTAGTAAAACTGCAAAACAGAAAATACGATAATGCAGGTTACAATAACAACCGTAGGAATTACTATACAAAACGGCTTTATTTCTTGTTAGCTTTTCCACTTCATTCTAGACTAACACCTAAGTATTACGCCCGTTATACCTACATAACACCTCAGTATTAGACATTACACCTAAATATTAGTCCTTACATGTCCAACGCATTTTACAAACTGCAAATACTTAATAATTAGCATGTCCCTTTGAGGGAGGTAACAAATTATTATTATCCCTATTTTAATGATGGGAGTACTGAGGTGAAGAGGCAAAGGCCCAGATCCTCAAATGTTTTTAGCAGAACACCCATTGATTGCAATGGGAGTTAAGTGTCAAAATATGATGGTTTATATGATAGCATGTTGGCCATGTAATATGTTCTCCTGCTGTCCTGTTCAAAAAAGATATTTATATATCAGTCCAGCAAAGAGACTTTCTCAAGGCCATGGAGCCAGTCATCATTGGCAAAGCCAGGAATAGAACCTATGACCACTTGATTCTCCAATCTCTGCCCATTCCTCAGACTGTATTGCTTCTTAAATAGCATAAATCACTGAAAACAATAGTGTGAAAACCAAAAATTTCCCACCTACACACTGCTATTAAAGGCAATCTGTAAAAAATTGATGTTATCTTAATAAATAGTTTTAATGGTGAGTTTTAATTTCTGGGTTTATTTCATTTTGTGACATTCTAACAACAAAGCAAAAAAATTAATATTCCAGCTACAGCATAGCACTTGATTCTGCACATCACAGGGTACGAAGTATTGTGCATGAGTGTGAGATTAAGAGATGAGGAGAACACGGTGTGCCGGCAACCCCAATCCTGCACACTGCTAAATTGGCCAGGAAGTAACTCCTCCCTAACAGAAGGAGTAAGACCTAAGAGGGGAACCTGTAACTCTACAAAAAAACAGGGGCTTCTTGACCCAGTCCAGGAATACAGGCTTTAAGCACTGGAGTAGTCCCATTGAAATCTATGAGACTACTCATATGCATAAAGTTAAGTATGTGCTTAAGTGCTTTGCAGGATCCAGGCTAGAGTTCTCAGCACCTTGCAGTATTAAGCTCCACAGTGATGAGGACTATATAAATACATATGCAAATTGCACTGAAATTCTCTATAGACATGCCCATTGTCTGTCTGCAATCCACCTCTTTTTCACTTTGGGCATGGGAGAGTAAAGAGTGGGTGCAAAAGGAGCTAGCGACTTACTCCTTCTCAATGAAGAAGACAGCACTGTGTAGCTAGGACACAAGTGATGTGCCTCCACTTCCACTAGAGTAACAACCTTGCACTGCTGTTGCACACCACACAAGGTTCAAGGCTGTATGTTAAATATATAATGATACTAACACTTTGCACCTATATATGCCACCTTCCATTTGAGCATTTTAATGAACCTTACGGGCAATAATTCTAGCATCACAAATTCCTATGAGATAGGTGGTAGCTATTATTAATCCCTTTTCACAGATGAAGAAACAGAAGGCTAGAGCGGTTAAGTGACTTGCCCAACATCACACACAGGAAGTCCTTGAGAGAGGCAGAAATAGAACCCAAGATTTCTAATGCCCAATCAGTTGCTTTAACCATAAGACCATCCTTCCTCCCCACGTAGAGGATGTATACTGCATTTCACAAAACTACTCTTATAGACAGCATTTGCATTTTGTCTTGAATAAAACAGATTTAAGTTGCTGTGTTTTTTTCTTTTAAAATTTGAATTTTACAACAAAAAGGTGGATTTATTTTTCTTTTGAGTTAATTTATGCATCATCTCTTTCTTCTCTTTTTCCATAGCGTCCATAAAAGTAACTCCTGGCTCACATACATCTGTGAACTCTAGTTGGAAAAGAAAGTTCTTGGAGACTTGGCCCTATTAGGAAAAGAAAAGTGGTGTTAGTGACTCAGTAGGTGACACATTTCCCTTTGAGTCCGTGCTGCATTAGGGCCTCAGCATGGTATTAAGTAACAATGCACTCTTGCAGGTGCCATTTTTCAGATGAGACATAAAACTGGGCACTGGCAATTTGTGTTCATTAAAGACTGAGTGGTATTTTTTGTAAGTAGAGGAGTATTAGCTTCAATGGCCAAATTCCAACTTGAGTAATTACTTGGGATCTGAGCCAAAGGCCAGTGAAGTCAAAGGAAAGACTCTCATTGACTTCAGTGGACTTTAGATCAGGTCCATCTTGCTGACCCTGAGTTTTTCAAATTAGAGAAGTTAGCCTTCCTTGCTGAGTCAGAGTCACTACTGCTTCCATCCTAAAAGTGACAACATTGCAATGTACATCTATGTAATACACACACGGAGATCATCTTACCTGCCTCTCCTCCCACACACACAATCTGCAAAATATTTTGAAGTCACTGGAATTACTGTAGATTTACACCAGTGTTACTGAGATCAGAAATTAGTTCAGGTATTTCTGAACTGAATGGTTATGCAGTTTTTTTCAGGAGGCAGCAGTGGCTCTTTAAGCTATTTTTAGCTGAACTGATATATAAATATCTTTTTTGAACAGGACAGCAGGAGAACATATATAGTTACATGGCCAACATGCTATCATACAAACCATCATAGTATAACATAAGCAATCCTGATTTATTCATATTCCGTACATATCTACAGGGTTTGGGTTCAGAGTGAGCAGTAAAACTTAAACAGAAATGGCATTAATATCCTTGGATGTCATAACTAAGGGACCTAAAATTTTTAAATAGGTATCTCAATAGCCAATAACAAAATAATTGTTTTTACAGCAAATGGAATAAAATCAGTCCATTCAATAAAGCACTTGACATTTCAATCACCAAAGAACCTCACAGGAATATTCAGATTGTATATTTAGTAAAATGCACATATAGTTTGTCTGTCTGAGGTGGATAAAAAACAAAGAAACAAAAGGCAATAGCTCTCCTTAGACAAGAGAGCGCTAAATCTTTGTGATTCTTTAGGCTTTCTTTGGGGTTTTAATCTCCGATGGGAGCCACTCAGAGTTTCATCTCTGAAAAGAATTGCTTAGCGCATGGGTACGCAGGCACAGTAGCTGGTTTTTGAGATGCAATGGCTGTGCACAACATTATTCCCTGTGTTCAGGGAGTGGAAGAGATTCAAAGGGCTGGTACCACTGTCAGTGGTAGCCTCTGGAAGGCTAACAGGGAAGTGGCAGTGCCTTGGCTATGCCCTCTACCTCCCCCATATCTTCACCAGTCAGCAGAACTACGCATGCACAGAGAGAAGTGTACGCTGCACAGCGGTTGTATTCCCTCTGGGGAACACAATGTGGCAGTAAGACTCTACACCTTCCCTAGCCTAAGGTACTGCCTTGAAGGTATAAAACAGGGATTGGCAACCTTTGGCATGCGGCTTGCCAGTAAGCCCCCTGGCGGGCCGGGCCAGTTTACCTGCTGCGTCCGCAGGTTCGGCCGATCGTGGCTCCCACTGGCCGCGGTTCACTGCTCCAGGCCAATGGCGGCAGTGGGAAGCGGCGGCCAGCACATCCCTCGGCCCGTGCCACTTCCCGCAGCCCTCATTGGCGTGGAGCGGCGAACCGCGGCCAGTGGGAGCCACGATGGGCCGAACCTGCAGACGTGGCAGGTAAAGAAACCGTCCCAGCCTGCCAGGGGGCTTACCCTGGCGTGCCGTGTGCCAAAGGTTGCTGTTCCCTGCTCTATAGTAACTCAGAGCCCCCCCATCTAGTGTCCCACCTCTGGCTGTTGGAGAAATTTGCTAATAACAATCACGGATGGGCCACAGACATCACGTGTACCTATTACCCTTTCTTTGACTACTTAAAGATCTTAACTGATTTGAACAATGCCTAAAGGTAGTTCAGATATTTTTAAATACATGATCATACCAATATATTATGTAGCTGAGGTTGCTGACAAAAGTTTGTGTCAAGCAAAATACATTAATTTTGATATATTTGGTGCTATGAACAAAAAAATGTTATACACATATTTGCCCTTTTCTAATTTGATCCAAATTAACTGATCTCATCACTATGGGAAAAATAATTACCTTAAAATTAATATATTTCAGTGTTTCCTGACATTTCTAATTAGGCTTTGAGAAAATGAAATATGTGTGCCTGTTACTGCAGCAACCTAAAATGGACATTCCTTAATTACACCCTGATGTTCAGTAGTGCTTACAGGCAAAGGCAGTTGATTATTTTGCCTAAATTCATGGAGTCACATTCATACTTCCCATGGTACCGAACATGTGAACGAACACATTCATAAATTCTGCAAAGACTAAATGAGTTAATCCCAAGGTGCTAATTATGTCTTCATATGACAATGCCAATAAATGCCAGATGAAAGGAAGCTGTATGTTTTTTGTACAATGGTGATTTAAATGAACAGAAATGTAGAGATTTCTGCAATGAATCTTTATATTTTCATACTCTTAATAATATCCTACATGCTTGTACTTAATCTACTTTTAATGTCCAACAATTATTCCATAGCAAAAGAAGATTCCTAATGATCTTCATGAGAGTGAAAGGCCAAAAGGAGAAATCCTTATTCACGATATGTTCAGGAAATATTCATTGGCCAAATTCTGGCTGCTATATATACGCAGATGTCCATAAAAAACAATGGGGGCCGAAGTCGTCTCAGGTTAGAAATCTCCCTACCTAGTTACGGTGTTTCCAAAAATTTGAGGAGAGGGTTGTCTGTAGATCCACCTCTACCTGTAACAGAAGCCAGAGGGTCTAGAAGCAGGGGCAAGGTCTAGAGCAGAGGTTCTCAGTCTATGGGCCGCACCTGCCTGGGAAGGTGTGGACGTGGGCCAGGGGAGGTGCCAGTTGCCTGTATTTTGGGCAGAGGTATAGTGCTGCCAGAGGATATCCAGAGCACTGCTCAGCCTGGAGGTGGGCAGAGGGAGCCGGGAGGTTTGGATGGGGCCAGTCATGGGATTTGCACTCCAGGGGAAGCAGCTTGCAGGGCCTCCCCTGATCCACCCCCTGCTCTCCTCCCCAGCTCAGCCCTGTCCACTGTAGAACAGGGGTTCTCCTACTTCATCTTCCCCAAGCAACACAGGGCCTCCTGGGCCCTCCATCTAGTCCCTATGTTCTGCTCTCCTTCCCCATCCCCTCATCTTGACCCAGCCCTACCCTGGCCCTGGGGCTCCCCGCCATACCCCAACCCTGACCCTGTCCAGCCCTGTCCTCTCCCCAGGGATTCCCTCCATCTCCCCACCTCATCTCAGCCCTGCTCCATCCCAGGGACTCCCCTCCACCCCATGCATCCCCAGATCTCAACCCTGCATTGCAATGGTATTGGGGCTCTCCTCTATCTCCATGGCTCCAAGGTTGTGACCACTGATGAGCTTCTGAACCATAGACAGATGCAGTCTGTTATACCAATGGCCTACTCCTGTATATAACAACCTTCATTTGGGACCCAGCATGGTGATGAAGAACTTACCCTCAGTGGCCAGTAGCATGCCACCAAAACACACTCTATCCTCAAAAAAACCCCAGCCTATTCTATCTGTTTTTGACAATATATTTCTTACTGCAAGATATGTGTCACTTGATCAGCAAAAGTGGACTCAGTTGGGATTGTGGGGTGGTGCTTTCTGGGGGGACTCCCTGGAAGGGCGTCAGGAACTCCGCTCCCTCAGCTCCTAGCTCCACTTGCTGCCTCAGCTCACAGGCACTGCCCCCGCAGCTCTCATTGGCTGTGGTTCCCAGCCAATGGGAACAGCAGAACCAGGGCTTGGGGCAGAATGGAGGAAGCATGTGAAGCTAGGAGCTGGAGATCACCACTTCC
Source organism: Trachemys scripta elegans (assembly GCF_013100865.1). Classification (NCBI taxonomy): domain Eukaryota; kingdom Metazoa; phylum Chordata; order Testudines; family Emydidae; genus Trachemys; species Trachemys scripta. The sequence continues at coordinate 250,744,707 of NC_048299.1, forward strand.
CAGGAGCCAGGTAGAGAATCTGGCCCATCCCCACCAACACCCCTTCCGGCACCTGCGGCACTCCCTGGGCCATGAGACCCCTCCAAGCACCTCCGTTGCCCTCCCTGAGCAACTGTGGCGCCCCCAGCACCTCCCCCCCAAGTTGTCATGGACAGGTCACTAGCTGTGAATTTTTATTTACTGCCCGTGACCTGTCCATGACTTTTACTAAAAATACCCATGACTAAAACGCAGCCCTAATAATAGTGCACTAAGCACAGAGAAAATCAAAAGATAAGGTTAAAATCTAGCAAATATACTTGAAGGGTTTTGTATTTCTGAATGGGAACCTTTCAGATTTGATCATAATTTCCATAGCTGACTTTGCTTTCAAAAACTACATTAAGACTATTAAATTGACTATTACTATGACATGTTGAGATTTCTCCTACTTACGTAATCAGCTGGTCAATGTGTATTACAAGTCCTCCCCTGTGCTAATCCACAAAAGAGATGAATTGTTACACCCCACAGCTACGGAACATTGCCTGTTTAGCTATAGCAGCTCATGCGTTCAGCTCTGGAGGCTCCCCGTTCAATTCACTGTGTGCCAGCCAATATGGTAGCCATCACATAAGTCAGGGCTTGTCTGGGATTCAAACTGCTGTAGGACAAGCTTTTTGTTGAGCAAAGGAATTAGGTAACCCATTGGTGAGCATGTGTTACAGGATCCCGTCTGAGCTAGTCCATGGAGTTTATGAGTTGCTATATCTGGAGCCACAGCTCTTTAGCTGGGGACTGAATTAACTCATATCTTCGGTGGATCTGAACAAAGGAGGTCCTGTATTGCACACACACCACTACTATACAATTTATACTGGGACTTTAATTTCTGGTCTGGGATGTCAAAACTAACAGTTAAAAAAATCATTGGTTCTGGTTCTGGTTTATAACTGATCAAATATTACTTAGTTTTTTGTAATATATCTATATATTTTAGGGATTTAGTCTGCCACCCATCACCATAATATCAGAGCGTCTTCCACTTGTAATCAATAGCAATAGCAAAGACCCTAGCAGGCTACCTGGAGTCTCTTGTGTTTATTAGTGATTCAGGAGTAGGAGGCGGTGTTGGTGTTGTGTCATTCTTATGGTGGAAAGGCTTCATGTGATAATGATTTTACCTGTGTGGTAGTCTACTGCCATATACCCACAAACAGATCTCCCACTAATATCATAGTAGAATACAATTCACAGTAATGAAATTAGGCTAGTAAAAGGTTAATTTAAGAGGTATATCAGGGAATGATGATGAAATTAGACTATGCAACTATTTTCCAAAGGAAGCTGATGGGAGCTCCATCACTTGAGGAGTTTAAAACTGGACTAGATAAAGTACTATAGCCCATGGCCCAAGCCCTGTAAATAGGTCTATGACGCAGGGCCAGAAAGGGTCACACAACTAGCAGGCTAATTGACCTAGGTTCAACCTTTAGAGACATATTAGTAGATAATGATTGCGAGTTTTGTGTGTTTACATATATATTGCTAGACGTTGACAATGTAACCAAATGGTTCCTGTCTATCCTCCAGCTGTTTAGCGTGGGTTAGCCCTAGAGGACATATTGAGTTTGGAAATTACAGCAGTTTCTACTACTTTTTGAAACCTAAAGCTCTATCTCATTTGTGTGTAAATCTTTACCTGATTTCACCTTGTAAATAACACTCATTTCTTTTTCCTAGTTAATACACCTTTATTGTAGGATTGGCTACAAACCCTTTCTTTGGTGAAAGATCTAGGGTGCACTTGATCTGGGGTAAGTGATTAGTCCTTTGGGACTCGAAGTAACCTGAATATTATTGTGATTTTTGGTATAAGAGATGATTTATCACAAAGGCAAGCTTGCCTAGGTGGTGAGGTAGATCAGGGTACTCAAGGGGACTATCTGTGACTCCATGTTAAGGCTTGTATAGTGCTTGAGGAGTTCACACTTGATACTTGGTTGGTCAAATCTAATTGTAGAACACACAACCAATTTGGGGTTTGTGCCGTGTTTCTTAACAGTGTGCCCTGAGGTTGGCACTTCGGGGTCATGAGCCATTCCAGACATCCTGACAAATTCAATGGAAGTTTTGGCAGAGTAGATCTTGAGTTAAAACTGCAGGATTTGGCCTTGAAGTGAGACAGGTATTTAAAATTTGGGGGAAAGTAGAACACAGTGTGAATTTAGGGCCAAATTCTATAGTACATAGTCAGATACAAGCCACTGCCGAATCACTGAGAGTTTTGAAAGAATAAGACTGCAAGATTTGGCCCTAAATTTAATCATTCAGAGCACATGAGGAGTTAAAGTATTATATGCTATAAAAAATCCATGGCCTGATTCTGATAGGTGCTGAACACATTGGCCTGATTCTCAGCTGGTGGAAATTGTCCTAGTGCCATTAAAGTCAAAGGAACTATGCTGATTTCCTCCAGCTTGGATTGGATTCAATTCAATACTGGTTTCAGTAGGAGTTGAGCATGTTCCTCACATCTCAGAATTTGAGACCCATATTCATTTAAGGTAAAGAAAGAAAGAAAGAAAGAAAGAAAGAAAGAAAGAAAGAAAGAAAGAAAGAAAGAAAGAAAGAAAGAAAGAAAAGTTTCACTGATTACTTTCCTGAAATGAACATTTATAAAAGAGTTTTAGCAGCTGAAGAGAAAATCACATTCATTACCCCCCACACACACCAGTCTGAAGTGAGAAAAACAAACAAAGCCATAAAAAGAACACTCAGCTGTCCAACCACCTATCAACTACACCATATATAAAAATATGCCCCTTCTTTCTTCGCAGAAATTGACTTGGTCTTGTAAAACTATTTTAACACACTCAGCTTTCACCCTCTTTGGACCATAATTATTTGCTACCTAATAAATTGTCAACAGTTATCAAGTTTGTTTTCCAATACATTTTGCCTTGGCGACTGCTAAAAACAATAATACTTAAATTCACAGTGCATTTGAAAAAGATCACTTAGGAATATCATGAAGTGGTCCTCATTAAAGAGTTTAAATAGAATGCCTTATGGCCCATTTACAAAGATAAAAAGACACTTAATTATCCAGCTGCAATATAATTCTGTAAATTTCTGCCTGAGACAGCAAATTTGTGAGTAACCAGCCATTCACTGAGAACTGAAAATTGAAGGATACTTTTACAAACTGCTACAAGAGAGATAAAGGTACAGGCTTTGTTTAGTATCTTGTGTCCCTATTTCTTTAAGTCATTTAAACTTTTTCCACACAGACACCCTAATGTTCATTTAATTTTTCTGACTGAACCATGATATTTACACAAAGGAATATTTCATTAACAAGGCAAAAAGTGACATTGTCAATGTTGTTAGTTGTTTCATGTATGTTAATATTCCATGTAATGTCTTCAGCATGCGTGAATAATACTGTTTTCACAAGACAGATCTGAGAGAGATTAGATATTGGTTATGTTCTCTGAGACTGGATGGGCAATTGATTTCAGAATTAGCAGTTAACTGAAATGAGGAAAAGATAAAACTATTAAGCCATTTCTGCTCCAACACTAATAAATATTGACTGCTAGCTGTCACCATATGCAAGTTAGCATAGGTACAACAGCTGAATCCTGGCTTGTCAAGTGAGTCATTGACAGAAATACTAGATACGGTACATTTTAGCTGCTTTATTTCATTACTGTTCCTTTACTAACCTGCAGTCTGAAGAGATCACAATACCTAACTACTCTGCTTTGTTATAATTGACTATAGTTCATAATTTGGGAAGAAAATTTGCCCGTACCTGAGAGGCTGTGAAGTTTTTATTTGTAGCTATTATTATTTATCATCATTTATATTGTTTTTTTTTAATGTACAAAACAAGAGATACTTATCAGAGCCCTCTCGGCAGCTCTTACAAATACTACAACAATAAATCAAAAAAGAAACAGCAGTCCTATATCATCTGATACCAGATAACCAAGAAACACACACACACACACACAGAAGTGCTGATGGTGCCCATAGTGCTCTACATAGCTAAATTGCACCTCTGGAGTCCTGACTCAGACTGTGTGATCATATCATGCACTTCATGTGGGCTGACCCCTACATCCCCATGGAACTCATCCAAGTCAGTGGGGCTGCACACAGACAGAGGAGTCTACCAAAATCTGAATGGCTCTCATTGTGAAATCTAGACCTACATTTGTGCACAGCTTTCAGACTAGGAATACTATGAGCTTTGGGAATTCTATGTGAAAAACTCATTAAAACTTATTCAGAAGGGGATATTTTTATTTCTCTTTTTTTAACATAAAGCTACTTTTTTTTTGTAAACATCAGATTCCAAACACACATTTTCTTTTTGGGGAATGCATTTTTAAAAAACATTAATGCTTCAGATGTTACTTCTTTGACCCCTTTAACATTCATTGATTATTTTTTTAAAAAGTATAACCAGTTATCTATAGATTATGAACCTCTAAAAGAGTGGAATCTCCGTCATTGCAGGTTTTTAAGAACAGGTTAGACAATGGCCTCTTGATGTTCCTTCCAGTCCTACACTTCTATGACTCTATGAAAGTAGAGCAGAGGGCAGCTTTTATGCTCTTTACACACTCACTAGGCTTCCAAAAGTAATTTGCTTCTAACTATGGGGATCACTGTCAGGTTTAAAGATAAAAGAGATAATGTGACATGTAGAATAGCTTGGACACAGGAAGTAAAGTCAGAAGACATGGGTACTGTTCCTAGCCCAGGCACTGAGCCATTGTGTGACTTTGGCAAGTTACTTAATTTCTCTGTTCTTAATTTCCCCATGTGTACTTAAAAAAGAATGAGATGGAGGAAAGTAATTAAACTTACCACTTTTATAAAGTGTTTTGATATTTATGGATGAAGAGTGCCAAGTTTTATTAATAATTGCAAAGTGTTATTTATTATGAGTAATAACATTTAAGTCAATTTGTTTCCAGCACTGCTTATCTACCTCACAGCTACAATCAAAGTAATCTTATAGATGTCAGTGAAGCAGGAAAGAAATGAATTTTGTTTCTTCCAAAAAAGAATGTGTCACTGGATGCGTTCTGTGCTACAGGTCCCTGTCTAGCTGGCAAAGTTCCAGCTGTGCCGCAAAACAAAACAAACAAAAAACTTTTGGCTCAGTGGTGTTAAGGTTGGGCTGGGCAGTGGAGTCCACAGTTTAATGAGAGGAACAAATAATTAGGGAAATGGTGCTAGCCAGAGAAGAAAGTAATTAAATCTATCGGCATTTAAAAAAGGGGTTTCAGAAGAATACAAATGTTCTTGTCTATGTCATTCAATCCATTTCCTTTTCCATTCTGAACATATTAGCCACAAGAACTCTCAGTTAATTCTATTCCAGAGACACTGGCATCAATTTACTATAACAAATTTGCCTTTATAAACATAGCTTTGATATTAGGATTGAAAATAACCTCTTGAGTCACCTGAGTCCAACTAACTCTTCTGGTTATGATCTTTCTATACCACTGGCTCATGTTATCTATGTTCTTTTTGAAGTCCTATAGAAAACTGGGCCAACATGTCTGTTGGTGTAACTCTACTGATGTCAGTGGAGTTATGCCAGCCAAAACTTTGGCCCTGTGTCTGTGGTAACCCTTAGGTCACTTCCTTGAAGTTTCAGTTTATTTCTCACCGTCTTAAACTTACACTAAAGTTACATCAGAGCTACTGAAGGCAGAGAAAAAAGAATAACTATTTGCAGTTTAGGGTTTTGAATAAATAAATAATTTGTCTTTTTTAACATGTATCTTGTTAAAACAAAGATTCTTCTTCATTTTCTTGCATAATTTGGTAAGATATGAAAACTACTCATAACCCAGGAGACTTGTGATTTTCAGAAACCTAAATATCTCACCCACTCACTGAATGATTTACTTCATGAACTCAATAGGCACTTCTAGGGAGGTAAATTCCTAGCATATGTGTGTATTGTTCTGAGACTTAAGCCGAACATCTTGTCAGCATTCAAGAGGAAGCTAATGCCTCATTTCTCTTGTTAGGAGACATTAGACATTAGTGAACAAACTTTCTTTCCTATTGCATTAGTCCTCTGAAACATACAGCATTAGACCAAACATTTTAACAAACTATGTTTTTATGGAGTCTGACACACAAAAGAAAGAACAACAACAGGAAAAATGAATAACCACATTGATAAAGAACCCTACCAGTCCTTTGTGTTTTTTCAGACTCCCTTTTGAGTGGGGGAGGGGAAAGGGGTAGGCCACTTATCATATTATTTAAATTTGTTTATAATATGCAAAATAAATTTAATATTATAGGCACAATACAATAATAGGCTATTTTTTGCTAGGCAAGGATTTTCTGTTGCTTTCTGTTGGGACAAATTCTACAATCTACTAGTCAGTCAAAACTCTGTTTGAAGTTAAAGGGGACTTTTGCCTGGGTGAGAACTGCAGTATTTAACCCTTATACATAATTTCCTGTTGGAGCCACATGATCTCTCAATTACTTCCTTGGTTTGGCATTGTATCTATTTGAGATAAGGAAATTATCTGTTGTATGTTATCCATGGGGGAAATTCCTCCTAGAACCCTACACATCTCTGTGTTGTGAGAGACCATGCATCTAGGAATGGGGTTGCTGAATGAATCAAGCTGTCTATTTAGGACCGCATATGCACAAACATGGTTCAGTGCTAGCCAGACTTGTCCCCACTGGAAGACAGGAGCAGGAATGGGTGTCTGAACACTCTCATTTTTTATAACAATGCACTCCCCATTTCCTCTCTGTTTTAGAGACATTCCAAAATATTTGCAAAACTAGTGGGTATTGGTGGGGGGGTGTCCCCATTTTCACTCACCTTTCAACCTCCTTACAACTTTAGGAGCTGATATTCCTCTCCCGTAGAAAAGCCCACAGTAGAGGAAGAGTACTCTTAAAACTTGATCAGTGTTAAATAGTGCTACCACAACAATCCCCTCTCTGGGAAACTGATAACATTCAGGGTGGGGTGGGTGGGAAAAGACTCCAAAGCAGCCAAGCCTACCTCTTTCTTCCCTGTCCTCTGAGGACCAAACGAGTTGTCTGTCCCCTGCCAATCCAGTCAAACGTCCCCCGCACTGAGACAGGGAGGGAGCATTTGTTGGAACATCTATGAGGAAAATTAGCCCATCCATGCTTTACTAGACCTTTTCCTCCCACTCAGCAGCCTTGCAGTCACTGGCTTCCCCTCTCCATATGGGCAATACCTCCTTCGAAGCTGATCTCGCTGGCATTAATTCATGTATGCATTTCATCAGAAATCCATCAGATCCTCAAACCACGTCATATACAACCACTGTTCCAACTCCTCACCATCTTTGCATGTGGAAGGGGCTTCTGCAGTTTTGGGGATGCATCTTTGTCACCAGTAGATTTTGGGGCCTTTGGCCCTACTTTCCTGTTGCTTTGCTCCTCTCTGCATTGTGGATGGGAGGGAAGCCTCTGGCCCTTATCTATGGCTGGATTTGGAAATTATTTAACCCTTAACAAGTTCCCTTAAAATCCCATAATGCACATCAGTCTTTTAACAGGAAGGCTAGTTTTTGAAAGACTTGTTATTTTAGAAATGAGTTGGTGCCAAGATTCCCACTGCTACATGAAAAAAAAAGTGTTTAAACAAACTATATGACAACTCTGTTAGCAATAAATATGGGACCCTGCGATATCATGTATATTTGTCCTATCCATAGGTTTTCTGATCTAGTGGAGAATATGTTTTTACAGATCAGCATAAACTAAAGCCATAGAATTGATCACACTGGCAACATTGATTGGGTTTTGGAATCCAAACTCAGAATTGGTTGGAAATTTTACAGGTGGCCCCTGTCTCAAATGTAGTCTGTAGCAAAACCAGAGATGTAAACACCCCGGATAGTTGGGGAGTTTGAAATTCAGATCTAGATCCAAATTTTGCAACTTAGGTTCACCTCTACTTTTTAAAGTGATTAGTAGTGTGACCTTTACTCCCCTTCTCTCATTTGCCTTTATACACTGAGAACTTTCAGAAATTCTCCCCTGCCCCTTGGCCTAGCAATAGTGGAAATACTGCTGAAGACCAACTGTAAGAATTGTTATCACCATGTCATCTAACCTTGCTCATGTCATCTGACCTTGACAAAGGCCTAACAGGCAGGCAGTATCAGAGCTTATTCTCTTAGGGCCATACTTTCAAAGGTATTTTGGCATCTAGAGAAGCAGAAAGGTACCTAGTGGGATTTTCAAAAGCTTCTGAAGAGGTTAGGCACTTTTGAAAATCTCATTAGGCACCTATTTGCATCTTTGGGCACCAATATGTCTTTGAAAATCTGGCCCTAAGGACCTTGTTTAATCAACTAGGCATGCTGCCTCTGAATCTATTAAACTACCCACCCTGGTGTGCAGAGTGGACAGCACTGGCCTTCCAGTTGGAATAGGTTCACATTGATTCACATTTACGATGCTATTGTTGGAAGGAAAAAGACTATAAACTATTCTTTTTAAATGAAAGCTAAGATTGTCTTTTGCATCATTGGGTCTGTCAGATTAAAGGGATTCTGTGACTGAGACTTTTTGGGGCTACAAAGGCTGGCTCTTTTCATAGGAAAGTATGATCTGCCTGTAATTGTTTATGGAATAACATGTCTATTGGGTAATTTTCAACCCAGTCCCAAGGATGGATAGTTAGTTAAATCTTGTTCTGAAGTTTGAGGGTTTATATCCCTTGTCAATTCTCACCCTACCTAATTTTAGTGTAGATATTCTTGTTATTCACATAACTGTCTAAATCATTTTTAAATCCTACTGAGCTCTTTGTTTCAATAATATCAAGCGGCAATGAGTTCCAATAGTTAATTATGTATTTTCTTTTATCAGTGAAAAAAGTATTGCCTTTTAATTTTATTAGATACTCCCATGTTTGTGTTTTATAATGAGAGGTAAGAAGGGAGTGTCCAATTGCTCTTCTTTCTACCATTCATTATTTTATATACCTATATCATGTCAACTTATTCCTCTCACTTTTGACAAAATAGTCCAATATTTATACTCTCTCCTCAAATGGAAGTCTGTCCATGTCTCTAATAATTTTCATTGCTCTACACTGGACCATTTCCATTTCTTCAATATCCTTTATGAGATCAGATAACCAGAACTGAGCACAGTATAGAAGATGTGGGCATACCATTAATTTATAAATAATATTTTAATTGTTATTATCTGTCACTCAATAAAATCCTACCCTCACTTTACATTTTGAATGCCAGTATACAGATAGCAGATATTTGTGTTTAACTAACTACAGGGTACTTTACATATTTTCCCTGAGTGGCTATGGCTAAATTACAGTAGTTCCAATTGTTCTTCCCAGCATGCATACCTTGTACTTGAAACAGTCTTCAGTATGTATAATAATTATTTTCACAAACTGATGCTGGTAATAATTTTTTAAAAATCAGCATATGTGTTAGTGTCCAAGATTTCATTATAATGGTCTGGTGTTTTATGTTAACATTATTTTAACAAAAAAATTTTTGTGGCTTTTTTTAGTTCTGAGAAACAATTTATTTCCTAAATCTTGTAAGTCAGATAGATTTAAATATATAGCAAAGTGAGGTATTTCTATGAAAGTGCTCTATCTCTTTGTAAACTGATCTAGGTATTTACAATATGCCAATCAACATAGTATCCAAGCATGAATCTGAGTCAGTTACTAAATACAAAGAGATATGGGGAATGGGATGGAGGTGTCTAAACTTAGGCTACTAAGTCTACATTTAGGCATGTAAATAGTTTGAGTTTCAACAGCAGTGAGCATGTAGTAGCTTTCATGAATTCAGTGGGAGTTGTTTGGTATTGAGCACTTTTGAAAATTCACTTATTCGGGTACCTAAATTTGGACCCAGTAGCCTAAATTCCGATTTTTTTGAAAATCCTGGTTCAAAGTCTTTATAAGAACCAACTGATGTCTGAAATCTCCATATTAAGGGGGGAAATATTTTGTTTGAATCTAATTCAAGATAGCTAGAAAATCTGTTTTCAGTCTTTACAACAGCTTGCAGTTCATCTCTGTATGAAAATAATATCTCTCTCACATTGATATTAATTTCAAAATGCTCCTGAGCGCTGTTAAAACAGCCTGAGCAAAACCCTGCCAGATTTCCTTGCCAGAAGACCATAAAATATATTAGAGGATTTGAATTGCTTCACAATGCTGAACTATTGGTCTGAGAGCACACTGTTTAAAAAAGATTTTATTTAATTTAAGGTGCTGAAGAACTGTTTAGCATGGAATAAGTCAAAGCAACAGAGAAAGGGAAGATTTAGAATGGCCATGAGAAAAAAGCATGCCATCAATAAGCTTGGAATGTGAAAAAAAATCTTCCAAGGGAAGAAGATGGAATCCTAGTCACTGGAACTATTCAGATACAAGCTGCACAAGGGCCATGGGAATGTTCTCTAGGGAACAAACGAGATTGGATCATCTATTAGATCTTTTTGACACTTAGTTCTATCAGACTATAATGATGCAGGTGCCAGGTTTTTTTTTACCTGCACATATCTATGCATCTACTTGCACTGGTACAATAATCAGTTATATAATCACAATTCACATATGCTCTGGACTTTCTCTCTAGAATGTCATCCCCCAACCTCACTTGCCTGTCCAGCTATTGGCCCATCTTCTTTCTTCCCTTCACCTCTAAACTCTCTGAATGTGCAATTTGCTGCCTTTGCCTTGTATACGTCTCCTCCAACTAGCTCCTGGATTTTCTTGACAAGGTTTTTGATGATCTCTTCCTAGCCAAATCACATATCCTTTATTTCAACCTCCGCTTTGACCTCCCTGACATCCACAATATCTCCTCAACAGTCCATATAGAACACATCTACAAAGATAATCTCCCTTACTCATTGTTCTGATCATGTCACCTTCCTCTTGAATTCTCTCTGAAATTTCTCTTTGAATCCATCTCCGCCTCCTCAGCAACTCTTATCCTTGTGCTGCAAGACTCTGCTTAGCCTATCTTCTTCTGAGCCCTTTTCTCACTCTCCCGCCACCTCCTCACCTCATGATGTCACCCTTTGACAAACTGTTTGTCCACTTCTCCTACAACAACTGTATGCTTTCTTCCATGCTCCTCTTGATGTATGGAATGCCCCTCCTGAGCTGGTCTGCAAGGCCACTACCCTCCAAGAATTAAAATCACTCCTGAAGAAGAATTTTTTCTTGATACTACAGGAATGTGTTGACTAATAATTGCAAGCATGAGACGCAACTAGAGATTGCCCCTCAAGATCTAGACATCTAATAATAATATATTTTAAAATGCTTTATTAAGATGTAACCAATTATAACCCTGATGACTGGCTATATAGTCTACCTATTGCCTCTGCCATTTTTGTCTGCCTGGATTTAGATTGTAATTTCTTCAAGGCAGCACCCATTCTATCTTCCATGTTTGTTCAGTACCTACCACACTGTGGGTGCAACTGGAAACAAACAAGTAATAAAAAAAAAATAGAAAAACAAAGAGAAACGTAATAGTCAGAAAATATCTGAAAAACGAGTCATAAGGAATCAGATCCTCCGTGGCTATAATTTGGTATCACTAAGTCAGTGGAGCCAATTTACATCAACTGAAGATTTGGCACAAGAGTTCTGTTATTAAACCAAAAAATCAAACATACTTGTTAGCATCAGGTTCAATCTCAGCAATATCTCAAGAACTATTCATGTTCAAATGTTCTTCTAAGCTACTTTGTCCTTGATTAGTTCCGAATGTCAGATTATCTTTTCTTTTTGGACCTATAAAAGTAAATTTGACCCTCCCCATGGCCCCCCACCCAATGTGTCACTCTAGTAAGAAATTTCTGAGACTTTTAAAGATGTTACTCTCTTACCTCCTTCTTTGGAACAAAGATTGACCAGACTGTGAACTGTATCCATCAATTCCAGCTGTTGTTTCTGCAGGACACTGTTGTTGTTCGTTGCCTTGTTTAACTGCTTCTCTAGCTCCTGGATTATGTAGCTTTGGCGTGAGACTAAGCCTTGAAGGTTCTCTTTTTCCTCCTTCAAAGTATCCAACTCTTCTTTATGCCTTTCTTCCATTTCTAATATTTTATGCTCAAGTAAACTTAAAAAAAACAACAGCAGACATTAATTAGTTTTAATATACATTGATACAGAAGCTGGTGTCTATTTTATCATTTGGTTGTATGCAGAGTTCAGCACATGAATTACTCATGCTTACAAAAGGCAATAAACTCACAGCCATAACTTCACTTTAAAAGGTTAGCCAAGGGGTTGGTATAGTCCATCTAGCACCTAAACATAATTGACATCTAGTATCTCACTTTCTAAACAGTATGTTACACGTGATTGCATTCCTAATTTGCACACCCACCTTAGGGAACTGCATGCACAAGTGGTCAGTTATGTACCTAGCTGGCAATTTGTGCATGTAATTATCCATTTTGGGCAGACAGTTAAGTATCCAAATTAGGCATGCAGTTCCAACTATATTTTTTGCATGTGCAAAGAAGTTGGAGAGTCAGGAGAGGGAGAAAAGATGAACAGGGCATGGAAGTTGTTGGTGGAGTGGATGGGGAAATGTGATAAGAGATGGGATCAGGGAGGTAGGCTGGAGCAGAATTGTGTAGAGTTGTGAGCACAAGAAGGTAAAAACTTGGGAACAATGGGGAACCAGCCAAGGGATATGGATCCAATACTAAAAAAATCTAAACAACAGTCTAACTGATTCAGAAAACCATCTTTGAAAGAATATAAGAGAAACACAGAATAATCCCCAGACTACTTGCATCTATTTTTATGATATGGTCTCATATAGAATCCTCCCATAAGTTTTGGCTTATTAGCAATGCATTACATTTGCAGAGCAGGAGGCTCCTAAATTGCAATCTAAGGCCTTGATCCTACAAAGACTTGTGCACGCCTTGTTAGGGCCAGTGCCTAAAACTGTTACTTTGTTCCTTCGTATCACTGTCTTGTGTTTTCCTCTCACTCATGACTCCTGTGAACTCCTCTAATTGCTTCACATGAGACTTCATATGCTAAATATTGAGAGAAACAAAGGAATGTAGCCTGCAGTCGGTCTGATATGAAAGACACTCTGTCTCTCAGATTCCATTATTTATTATACCAAATAATTAAATGGAAAATTAGAGTTACAGCTGACAAATTTACACACCTTTGTAGTGAAGAAAATGATACTGAAAATGCACTGAAAAAGAGATAGTTGAACTGAAGTTTGTCTAGGCATGCTAACAAAATATAGACATCTTATGTAACCTTGAAATAGTCAATCCAGTGCAAATAACTTCCAGATCATTAGAATGTAATGCATTACAGGACAATTTTGGTTAAAAATAACCTAGTAATCAATTCAGTAGTTTGTATAAACTTTTGTATAATTTTAATAAAATGTTGTTTGATGTCATAATCATGATTCTCAACTTGTAGGGTCCTGGGAGATTTTAAGCAGCTAGTGAAGATGGGAAAGGAAAATTTGCACAGGTGAGCAGTACCCACTTCCATATCGTGAATGAGATTCTTTTCCCAAAAGGTAAATCAGGAAGTTGGATTCTTAATGTGGGATCCCTATTTTGTCAAAATCCCTCATAAGTAACTTTCCTTGCACATCAAAAAAATGAAGATGATGACTCATACAGTATCTCAGAGGACTTCTGAATACTCAACATTTAGATCTCCTCAGCCAGGAAAATCTTGAGCACAACTGTAGAAAAAGAACTGACTTGCTTTCATCAAATTTTATGGCTAATTTTAGAATAAATGTATGCAAACACTTTCCCCCTCCTTGTACTCCTTCCTCTCCCACGCCTCCCCCCATGTTCATTTTATAAAGATCAAAAGGAGTTGTGGATGCAACGGGACAGCTAGGATATATGTAACCACCATCCTATAGTCTTGTCAGTGCCACCACTTTGGCATTTTTGTAGGAGTTCGGCAAATCAAGGTTTTTATTAATATTAGATAAAGAAATGAAAACCTCCCATCTGCTGAACTTTTGATCAGTGATTCAAACGTATATGCTAAAGGAGGTGTTTCTCATATCATGAACCCACCATTGGTCTCAAACTTGCCAACAGGCCACTTCCTATCCAAGTTAGTCCTGGATTTTATTTATTTTCTCTTTTCCCCACACCTTGGTTTTTACTGCTGGGTAATAGATCAGTGGCAAAATGCCTATTTTATTTCAGGTCATTTAAGCAATGCTCTGAGAAATGTAATAAAATCCTTCTGGAGTTGTTTCTATTAAATATCATGAAGTCTTAATGTGAGCTGTTACAAATGATAACAGTGTAAAGATTAAACTGAGACCTGGATTTGCTGTACACACTAGAGTAATATAAAGCTTAAAAACAAAACAAAACAAACCCCTAAGTAAAACCAATAGCAAATCTCTTTTTCCCAAACGTTATGAATTTTGGACTTAGCAGGACACTCAAGGAAATGTATTGTGCAAGCTTGTCCCATCCTTTTCTGTGAGAGCCAGGCAGAGCGACATAAGCAGAGTACCACTTTCTTGGCATCATCCTTGCCCCCAGCTGGAAAGGAGAAGATGGCTGAGACTCAAGGCTCTTTAATCTCATTGACAAATATATAAAAAGATACAATATATTGGAAGTTGAAGCTAGAAATATTCAAAATGAAAACAATGTACACATTTTTAACCATGAAGGTAATAAACTATTTTAATACATTGCCAAAGGATGTGGTTAATTCTCCATCACTAGAAGTTAATCAACACTGAATGAAGGCCTAAAAGACGGGTGCTCTAGCTCAGCTACAACTTATTCAGGAATCACTTGGTGATATTATATGTTTCATGTTATGTTACTAAGTCTGACTAGCTGATCTTAAAGGTCTCTTCTAGCCAGAGCTCGTCAAAAATGTTAAGACTGAACAGTTTTCTGTCTGAAAATGATGATGCAACAAAACTTAACATTTGGCAAGAACTTGTAAATTCCATCAAAATCTTCATGGAAAATTATCAAAATGGTTCATTTCAATAAGGCCAAAATGTTTCATTTTGACTTTCTCATTTCAACATTTATGGTATATTATGTTATAATTTGTAATAATGTAGCTAGCTTGAAAAGGAGAATCATGCACCATGTCTGGAAAGCATGTCTGTTAGGGTCATGCTGTGCTGGACAGGGGAGTAGCTGGTAGCATTCTTGAGGTTGCTAGGTTGGAATTTTTCTGGACTGCTGAAGGGTAAGGGAAGACTAGAGGCTCTCTAAATTCCCTTCAGGCCACCCAAGCAGTGTAGGACAGAATGTAGTTCTTACCCTACAACATTTTACATCTGTGTCCATGTCTTAATGTTTTCATAGAAAAGAAGGGTTGACTACCACAACATGGATTGCTGCATTGTTTGTTTCTTATCATATGTTTCTTAACATAACAGTAAACGAATCCATGGTGATGACAGTTCACTGTGTCTTATTTATAATAACATTGCCCATGTCAGGCAAGGAAGAATAAGATGACAATGCATAGTGTTTCCCTGTTTGGAGTCTATGGAGAGAGGCAGCCTGCAGATGTTTTATTGCTTTAGCAATAACACATCTTTATATTTATGAGTATAGTGTCAACAACATGTGCTGCAAAGATGGGGTGACATAGTGGCTGGTTACTTTATGCTTTGCTATGTAGATTAAAATAGTATTATATACTGCAAAACTAGTAAATTGTTAAGTAATGTGTATGTAGTGACCTGTGTCTCTGCAATGCTTTTTCCTAGCTATAAAGACCTCAAAGATATGAAGGACAATGCTCTGAGGACAAGTGAACTCCCTGTGACAAATTCACCAATGATGTAAACCCACTGAATTCGGTTCAGTTTTGTTAAGAACCAGTGAGAACCATCTCTCAAAACTTGAAATGAGCAAAGCTCAAAACTTTATTTAGATTGGCGGCTTCTGCACTGACTAGTCTGGAAAGACAGAATTACCTAAATAGCATGAGAAAGGTTGCTGTCTTGACCTTTCACTCCAGTGGGGCCAGAGTTTCACCCATGATGTTTACAGCAAGGAAGTTCTAGAAATCGCTCACAAAAATCCTGTTTGTGGGTTTTTCAGTCTGGTGTTGAGACCAAACAATTTCAAAGAAATTCAGATAATTTTAAAGGTTTATTAGAACCAACCTAACTCCACAAACCTTCAAAAGTTCATTCACCATTAATAGGTTACCCTTATGGAAGGTCTGTGAACAAAGAGTTTACCAAGTTTTCAATCATCACTGTATTTTAAAGGGGCACTAACAAGGATGTTGTGGTTAAAATGAAACCAATATCAATTATTTATTATTGGTTAAGTAAAGGCCTTGTGCTCTGCAAGACAAAAAGGGAAAAATAGTCTTTGTACTAATGGACTTTACCATCCAAATGATCTATAATTGTCTATTGCAGTAATTATGCAGTACTACTCCTCGATAATGCTTTCAATCAAAATGCCATAGTTGTGACTTGAATGACTCTGTGCTTTTTTTGTGAGTAGACAGAGAATATGACTTTCCCGTACATTTTTAAACCCTGTCTACTCATTAGAATGGAATAGTGTAGGGAAGTACAGCTAGTGCACAGCACTGATAAAAATAAATCACTGTTGACTGTAAGGTTACCCTGTGAGCAAGCTGATTTTTTTACATATTGCAGTCTTCAGCTTGGAGCTCAAATAGTCTTTCTGGTATCAGAATAATAGGGTAAAGAAAAGGAAGTTATTGTTATGGTAGGTTACATATTGGGCCTGACCATGTTGACAGGGACTCTTTGGAGTTGTTAGTTACAATACAGAAAAAAGCCAACTTCAACTTGCCTTACATTTTAAGCATACCTCTGTATATTGTCTAGTCTACTGGTATAAGTGTAGCCAGTAATCTATTTTCTGCCATACAAATGATGTGTTAAATTTGTCAGGATGTAAGCCAGCAGGATAGCTCAGCATGACTGCACCGTGTATAACATTATTCATAAACCTTCCTGATAATGCTAGAGAGGTTAGCAGGCCAGTACAGAAGCTAACATACAGACTTCCAGTGAAGGCTAATGTCATTTTGAAAGGTGATGAAGTAGAGCATGGAGACAGCACTCTTGAAACTCTCCTGGAACGAAGGAAAGCTTGATTTAGGCAAACTGCATTGCAAGGTACACAGTTTTTTTCACTAATCCAATCCAGACCATAGAAGCTTAAAGGGGATTTTTACTTATATTTTGAGATGCCTCAGTTTAGATGTGTTTGGGAACAGGGTATGGATCAGGTCAGGGAGATGGGAATCCTCTTGCATCAAAAGTTATCTTAACTGCTTACATTAAAAGTAATCTTTAAAAAGTCTGGACATTTTAACCATAGACAGTGTGATTTACTTTGCCTTTGATCTATTCAACAGGTAAAGACAAGTATTATCACTGTACTAAGAAAAGTCTGGCCAAATATATAATCACACACACAGACACACACACATACACACACAGAGAAAGAGAGAGAGAGAGAGAAACTGGACTTAAATCCTTATTCTCTAGCTGTATTCCTCCAGCTGTAAGAGGTTAGGAAGAAATTTCCCCTGTGGGACAGGTTATTCTATAGTTGTCCACTACAAGCTTTCTTGAAACTTCCTATCTAGTATCAAGCACTGGACATTGCCAGTGAAGTAGATGGAGCACTGGCCTGGTCTGGTATTACCTATATTCCCATATTTCTTTAAATCCAGTAAAATGCTGGGGCCTGATTCTCCACTTCATTTCATCTGTTGAAGTAAATGGAATTATAGTAAGGCATAGGAAGTAAAGCTAATATAATGGAGTAGAAGAATCAAGCTCTTTACTGAAACCAAAATATGTGTCTAAAACTCCATCCAGTAGTACCGTGTTTCTCATTACTTCTGTCAGACAAGAGTGGAAGTAGTGTGCAAGAAAAGTATTCCTGGAGAAATTATCATAATCTGCTTTGTATATGGTAGGACTGTTCTTGTGCTGAATCTGCTAACAGTTGCTCTGTCTGCTTAAACAAACTTCACTTGTCTTACCTATTCCTGTGTAATGCCTAGATTGGCAAGTCTGCTATGTTTATACTCATTTCTCTGATTCTCCTTTTTCCTCCTATAGTAGCACACTAAATGAGATAGCAGACAATCAATTATGGGCATCAGTGACCCTGCATCTCCCTCAAAAAAGTTTCAAGTGAAAGCACTGAAAGCGAGGAACATTCTCAAAATGTAAAACATCATTTTTAAATGCCTTGTGGAAGAATAAGTTGCACTGACATAAACAATCATTTATATTTACAGTTATTGGGAAACCACAATATTAAGGGCTTGTCTATACAATGAGTCAGTGCGTGGAAGTCAGTGTGCTGTAGATTCACACCCTGGCTTGCTGTGTACTAACTCGCCATGTAGACAAGCCTTCAGTTATTGCATTTCACAAGATCATCCAATATGTACTATAAGATTGAGGGACAAATTGCAGTAGGTGCTGTATATGTACATAGTAAGAGACTCACCCTGTTCAAAAGAGCTTAGAATCTAAATAGACAAGATAGATAAAGGAAGGAGAGGTTACTTTCAGTGACTGGAGTTCTTGGAGATATTTATCCCTATAGGTACTCCACTTCTAGGTTTGCCAATTTTGGTTGGATGTATTCCTGGAGTTTTCATCACATGACATAATCTTTAATTAAAGATTAATCTTTAATTCCTGGAGACTCCAGCTCTTTTCTTTTGGACAATACAAGCTCATAGAAAGTCTGTCATTTCATTAATAAGAGATGATATGCACAGATCCTGATATCTCAAATGGAGGTTCCCAAACACTGGTTTAGATAAAATAATTAAACAAGTTTATTAACTACAGGAAAAATAGATTTTAAGTGATTACAGTTTATGAGGCATAAAAGTCAGAATTGGTGACAAAGAAAATAGAAGGTAAAACACAACTAACATCTAACAACAAGCTAAGTGAATTCAAAGTGAAATGTCTCTCTCACCACATGGTTTTGCAGTCTCGCTGGCTGGAATTCTTTCAAACAAGACTGTCTCTTTGCCTTTCATGTGTTGTGGCTGTTGTGAGCAGAGGGAAAGGTAGGAGTGTTTTGGGGCCTCTCTTCCCATTTCTAATTGTTCTCTTTTCCCTTTGAAGATGATCTTCAGCTGGGATTCAGGAGACAGGAGGTCTGAGAAACTGCAGCTGTTTTCTTTGCCAATATGTAAATTTCTTGGTCACGTCCTTTTTCCTGCCAGAGAATGGCCATTTAACCAAGTGATAGTCCATTTGATTTTGTTGACATCTGGCTGAGGTGTTGGCTAGCCTTTTGTCTCTAGGGAACTGGTCTGAAGCTGTTTCTCCAGACTTGGAACATGTCTTATACAGCAAAATTTTACAACTTTATATACAGTGTTACCACACATCTTTTACCAAGACAATAATATTCAGCAGATTATGAGTTTTCAAATGATACCTCACAAGGCATATTTTATACAAAAAGTATCATAGGCTTGCAAAAAGGGTGAACATAGGAGTAAAGATTGTTACACTCTCCTTTTTTATGCCCCCTTTTTTATGCAAGGCCCCTATAGGTTCTGCACTTCAAGTGATTCATGAGCAGTACTCTCTGAAGGAGATAAGAGCTTTGAAGCCAGATCTTTAAGAGTGACAACAGAACTGCAGTACCAAAAGTAGCATCTGCTAGAAGCGTGCACTAAAACATAGTGTTTGGGAAGATGTGAATGGAAGCCCAAGTGGCACCTCTGCAAATTTCTGCAATTGGTATGTCTTTTAACAATGCCATGAATGTAGACTGACATCTTGTAGAATGGGATATTACTGTAGGAGAGTGCTGAATGTTAACAGTCTCATAACAAGAGAGGATGCATCCCAAATCCCATTTTGATTATCTTTGGATGGAAATCATGGATCCTTTAGTTCTGCCCACAAAAGCAACAGTCTCAGAGACTTTCTAATTGGTTTGGTTCTGTCCAAATAGATGGCTAATGCCCTTCTAACATCTCAGGTATGGAGGGTGGCTTCCTCCTTGTTCTGATGTGGATTAGGGAAGAAAACTGGAAGCTAGATGACGTGATTGATATGGAATTATGAGGATATTTTAGGTACAAACTTGGGACGTAGCTAAAGGAAATCTTTCTACTTGTCGAAACCCATGAAGGGGGGGGATCTGCCATTAATGACCCTGGTTCTCCAATTCATTGGGCAGAGGTGACAGCCATTAAAAAGGCCATCTTCATAGACAAGTGTAGATAGGAGCACTTGGCTAGTGGCTCAAAGGTTGGTTTCATCAAACAATTGTGGACCAAATTTAAATCCCACATCGGAGTGGGCTTTCTATGTGTGGGAAAAGGTTAATCAATCCTTTGATGAACCTCGAAGTCTTGGAGTGGGCAAATGCTGAAAACTCCTCCACAAGAGAATGGAAGACTATGATAACCACTAAATGAACCTTAATGGAATTTAAAGGAAGTCCAGGCTTCTTCAAATTCAACAGGTAATCTAGATGAGCTCAGAGGGAAGAATAGACAGGAAAGACTTGTTGTTGTTGTATGACAAAATCTCTTCTGTTTTTGCAGATAAGCCTTCATGGTGGAATCCTTTCTGCTGTTTAACAAAACCCATGGAACTTCTGTGGAACAGGAAACTTCTATCCCAGAGAACAATTAGGAAAACAAACCCTGAGCTGCAGAATGTTCAAGTCAGGGTAAAGAACCCTACCTGAGTCCTAAGTTAACAAGTAGGGAATAATTGGAAATTGTAATGCTGGGCAAGAAGTGAGATGAATCAAGCCAAGTGTTGATTCAGAGCTGTTCGACAGTACCGAGCCTGGGGTCCTGTGACAGCAATCCTGAACTCATGGGTGAGTAGCGCTTGCAACCAAAGAGATCTAGACATTTTGTCCTTATCGTGGTGTTGCTTTAGAATGATGTTGCCTGCCACACTTGTTGATGGCATCAGCAACCAAAAAGTTTGAATTTTTATTTACACACCCTCCACCAGAGTTGTTAGCTGGAACATAAGAGCTTTTGGTTCACTCTTTTTCATGCTGGCAGTATGGTGGCTGAGGTTTGCCAGATAGCTTTGGCAGGTTCAAGCACAGCTTTGTTCATACATATGGTTCATACATACATTCTTCCTGAACCTTCTCTAAAAGGATCTGAAGTGATTTGGTTATCCTTTTCATAAGCTTCTGAAATTGTATAAAAATCATCTGCATAAGAACTGAGGGAGGGGGCATCACAGTTTCATCTAGTAAGGATAAGGAGATATGAATCTGTGGTGTTACTTCTTTATCAGCTCTCACTTCTTGTCCCTTGAAAGACTCCTTTTGGTTTGAGATTGTCGATGAATAGGTGTAGCAGGAGACTGTTTCCTGTCTTGATCCCCATATGTAGTTGGGAGCTCTACAAAACTGTTGGCGATAAGCACCCCATGAGTCCCAGTATGGCCACTGAGGGGTCCATAAGCAAGGAGAGGGGGCAACCAGTGTTGCTCATACCAGGACAGATAATCAGGAACATGAGTTTGTCTGGGTCTAGACGTCTCTCTCAGAAAAAATTTCTGAAGAGATGGCTCTAGCTTGATAGGAGACAGAGGTGGTGTTGATTGTCCCTTTTTGACAGTACTGGTGAGATAGGAAGTACCAGAGAATGGTATGGTTTAATGACCTAGAAGGTTCTGGTACCAATAGACTTTTTCTATATCTACTCTTGAATGCTGAACAGATTTTGCACTTAGATGGGATGTGCATATCTCCCAACAATGGATACAACAAGAATGAGTGTCACTGACCAGGCTAGGTTCCCAGGAAGGGAGGCAGCATTTGAATCCAAAGTTCCCAGGCATATTCTGGGGAAACAACTCCTCAGAGGAGGACCCGTCACACAAATGATGAGGTAGGGGGTGGGAGGGCGGGGCAGGGTTGTCTAATGAAATAAACCCCCCTTGAAAAAATAAAATGAAGAATTTTAAAACTAAAACTAGAACTATAGTAGGCTAAAACCAAAACAAATAGTAGAAGTAAGTTATGCATGGAGAAATCTAGAAACAGGCACCATAATATACTCTGTATCAGGCCAAGGTGGTCAAGAAAGAACTGAAGGAAGTTTGTTTGTGCTGATCTATGTTCCATTGCTAAGGGGCATGAGGGTATCAAGGGTACATGTGCAGAGCAAATGGGCACGGCCACTGAAAATTCCTGATCAAAGGTGTATGGGGCATATACGCACCTGAAGTGGAGCACCCACTGGGACATTACTTGAAAAAGTTGTATTATATCCAATTTATTGATGGGGAATGGAGGCACAGAAAAATTAAGTGGGATTAGTCATGTACTTAAATAGAAACTTCTGCATAAGTGATTGCAGGATCAAGACCTAAATGACTTGTCCAGTGTCACACAGGTGACAGAACTAGAAATTTAACCCAGATCTCCTGAGTCCCAATCCAGCACCTTAACTACATAGAGCCATGAGAATGATTAGAGGACTGGAAAACATGCTGTATAGTGATAGACTCAAGGAACTCAATCTGTTTAGGATAACAAAGAGAAGGTTAAAAGGTGACTTGATCAGAGTCTGTAAGTACCTACCTAAGGAACAGAAATTTAATATTGGGCTCCTCACTTTAGCAGACTGGAAGTTGAAGCTAGACAAATTCAGACTGGAAATAGGGTGCACATTTTTAACAGTGAAAGTAATTAACTATTGGAACAATTTAGCCAGTGCCATGGTGGACTTGCTGTCCCTAGCAATTTTTAAATCAAGCTTGGATGTTTTTCTAAAAGATCTGCTATAGTTCAAACAGGAATTAATTCAGGGCAGTTCTATGGCCTCTGTTATACAGAAGACCAGACTGGATGAGCACAATGGCCCTTCTGGCTTTAGAATCTATGAACCACAACACCATCCTTCCTTTCAGCTAATAAAAGAGTCGGTGACAGAACCCAGAAGTCCTCACTCCAGGTCTCTGCTTTAATCACTAGATCACATTCCTTCCTATTTTTCTGTTTGCCCCATACAGCAATGTTTCTAAAGGGAGACAATACGATTTAAATGTTGCTTTTCAACACATTCTTTATTTCCATATACAAACTCAGACTATTTCATCATGTCACAGACCATTTCATCATGAATGTCAGTGTAGCCACCCAAAGGTCAAGTCAAGTCAAGTTTATTTACTGCCACACATGCCTTGCACCCTGACACATTGTTAAGATACATAAATAAAGAAAGAACATTAAATACACAAGACATCACATAAATGACTCTGTCCCTTGCACATTCTAAATAAATACTTGGAACTAAGCAGATAATGGCAATACAATTTTTGTTCAGTCAATTAAAAGTGAAATTAAAACATACATATTTTCAATTTTATAAATCTACGAAACTCATTTAATCAATCCTCAATTCAATTCAACTTATTCTAAATTAAATATTATGTACAAATAATTATTAGATTAATTGCCAACATTGACAACAAATACTATGGACAATGAATTATTTGAGTATTTCTGCAAAGGCATCAAAATTAGCAATCATTTCTTTATAGTAATGCACTCTCAGGGGCATCTTTTCCTTTCTCCACCATCACCAGTTTCCTCTTCTTCTAGCTTCCAATAATTTGTTGCCATTGCTCATTATGTGATCCATCTAATTTCATAGATTCATAGATTTTAAGGCTGGAAGGGACCATTGTGATAATCTAATCAGAACTCATGTATAACCCAGATCATAGGACTTCCCTGAATTAAGCCTGCTTCAAGTCCAGTCGCTGTGGTTGAACTTCAGCATATCTACTAGAAAAACATCCAATCTTGATTTAAAGATTTTCAGTAACACAGAATCCACCACAACCCTGGGTAAATTGTCCCAATGGTTAATACTCCTCATTGTTAAAAATGTGCACTGTATTTCTAATCTGAATTTGTCTAGCTTCAGCTTTCAGCCATTGGATCTTGTTATACTTTTGTCTGTTAGATTAAAGAGCCCTCACTTCTGTTCCCCTTGTAGGTACTTGCAGACTGTGATCGAGTCACCCCTTAAGATAAACTAAAGAAATTGAGCTTCTGGAGTGTCTCAATATAAGGAATTTTTCCAATCCTTTAATCACTCTTGTGGCTCTACTCCAGTTTTCAGCATCCTTCTTGAATTGTGGACACCAAAAATGGACACAGTATTTCAACAGTTGCTGCACCAGTGTCAAATACAGAGATATAACAACCTCCACACTGCTAGTGGATATTCCTCTGTTTATTTATACAAGGATTGCTCAGTTCTTTTGACCACAGCATCTCACTGGGACCTTGTGTTCAACTGATTATATTCGAGGACTGCCAAGCCTTTTTCAGAGTCACTTTTTCCCGGAGAGAATCTCCCATCCAGTAAATATGCCTGTATTCTTTGCTCCTAAATGTACAACCTGACATTTGGCAGCATCAGAACACATATTGTTTGATTATGCCCAGCTTACCTATCTTACCAGATCACTCTGTTTCAGTGACCTTTCCTCCTCATTATTTACCACTTCCCCCAATCTTTGTGTCATCAACAACCTATATCAGTAACAAGTTTATGTTTTTTGCCCGGTCATTGATAAAAATGTTAAATAGTGTTGTGCCAGGAACTAATCGATGTGCGACCCAACTAGAAACTTCCGTTCAATTATTATTCCCTATACAGTTACATTTTGAGATCTATCAGTTAGCCAATTTTTAATCCATTTAATATGTGACATATTTATTTTGCATTGTTCTTGTTTTTTAATTAAAATATAATGTAATACCAAGAAAAATGCCTTACAGGAGTCTAAGTATATACATCAGTGCTTTCAATCAATCTTGTAACCTTATCCAAAAATTATATCCAATTAGTTTGATAAAATCTATTTCTCATAAACCCATATTGATTAGCATTAATTATATGACCTCCTTTAATACTTTATTGAGTCTCATATCAGCTGTTCCATTATTTTGCCCAAGATTGATGTCAGGGTGATGGGCCTATAAATTACCCTGGTCATCCTACTTACCCTTTTAAAGTATTGGCAGAACATTAGATTTCTTCCAGTCCTCTGGAACTTCTCTGGTGTTCCAAGACTTATTGAAAATCAACATTAATAGTCCAAAGTTATATTATTCTTTCGCCCCCAAATTTGAAGGACTGGCTACTGTCTCCTTATTGTTTTATAGTGCTAAATAGAAGGCAAAATTCTCCTCAGCTGCTGGACTACAGTCAGATCTCCAATGTACATCCTTCAGTCATTCCATATGTAGTGTCCCATTGCTGTAAGTAGGAGTTCTGCATACAGAACAAGTACTAACTAAATTAGAGTGCAACACTAAGGATTGAAGAGAAAAATTTAGCCCATAACATGGTAGTTCTTCCACTTCAATATTCTAAATATACTGCAGAAGACTTCTCTTTTCCTTATGCCTTTTCACTCAGTTATGTATATTTAATTGTCTGAAAACTTAAGGGACTACCACACCTTAGTAGCATATAGTATTGGTTTTGCTGATTTGCTGATATTTTCTATGCTTCCCATAACTGTCAGTCTAGATTTTACTTAGACTTTCCATCTACATGTTTTTGTTTATTCAAGGCTCAGAACAACCATTTGCCCCTGCTGTTTAAAGTAGTAGCACTAGAGAGTATTTGTGGTAAACGGAGAAAGCATTTAAGGGGTTAACAATTTTCTCTCACCTGTTTTTCTCATGAATTTTCAGTATTTCATGTGTCTGCTGCAGAAGTTGTTTTTCCAGCTTGTAAGTAGATAATGAATTTTCCAGCAGCTGAATTTCAAGACGGGATGTTTGATTTAGTACCTTAAGGATAAATAAAAGCATTAAAACTTGCAGTGTTCTAGTATTACCATTCTGAAGACTTGAACAATGAGTTACATATTTATTCTACTTTATGTCAGCTTGCATGATGACTAATTGAAATGGTCAGTTCAGGTTTTAAAATATGTTTTAAACATGGGGCCAGAGCCTGACCTGGTGTAAATTGAAGTCAGTGGAGCTACGCTGGTAAACACAGGCGGAAGTTCTGGCCCCATATTTGTTGCAGAATAATAATATGCCATTAAAAGGAGGGAAACTGTATACAAAACCTCAGACTAAATGTATACAACACATGAATAGATTATAAGAGTACTTGGACAGGATTTGAACACATGCCAAACTGTTGCATATGATGTTTTGTAACTAGAGCGTCTATGACAGCATTCTTTCAAGATTTCTCTTTTGCAGTGTTGCATGAGCTCAGTATCTGCTTACATCAGGGGTGGGCAAACTACAACCCGCGGGCCACATCTGGCCCGTCAGATGTCTTAATTTAGTCCTCATGCTCCCACCGGGAAGTGCGGTCTGTGGAGTGGGGACGGGGGCTTGTCCCACTCCACTCAGCTCCCAGAAGCAGCGTCATGCCCCCCCTCTAGCTCCTTTGCATATGGGCAGCCAGGGGGGTCCGAACTCTGCCCCCACTCCAAGTGCTGCCCCTGCAGCTCCCATTGGCTGGGAACCGCACCCAGTGGGAGCTGCAGGGGCGGTGCCTGCCGACGGGGCAGCGTGCAGAGTCGCCTGGCCGCGCCTCCACATAGGAGCCGGAGAGGGAACATGCCACTGCTTTTGGGAGCTGCTTGAGGTAAGCACCGCTCATAGCCTGCACCCCTGCCCCTCTCCCACACCACAATCCCCTACCCCAACCCTGATTCCCCCTCCTGCCCTCCAAACCCCTTGATCCTAGACTGGAGCACCCTCTTACACCCCAAATCCCTCATCCCTGACCCCACACCCTCAGAGCCACACTTCGCCCCCCCCACATCCCAACACCTTGCTCCATCCCTGATCCCCCTCCTGCCGTCCAAAACCCTCGGTCCCAGACTGGAGCACCCTTCTGCACCCCAAGCCCCTCAGCCCCAGCCCCACCCCAGATCCCTCAGCCCTAATCGGAGCCCTCACCCCGTCCTGCATCCCAACCCCAATTTTGTGAGCATTCATGGCCCACCATACAATTTCCATGCCCAGATGTGGCCTTCAGGCCAAAAAGTTTGCCCACCCCTGGCTTACATCAACTCCATTGCATTTTTACGCAGATTGTGTAAACGATAGAGGCCCTGATCCTGCAAGTTGTTCCATGCAGTTGTCTTTGACTTCACTGGGGCTCTGTGCAGGGTCAAAGATCTGCCCTCATGGAACAATTTACAGATTCAGGCCCTAATGTGCATAATTGAAATGGCATTGACATTTTAAAATGGAAAGTAACGGAATCTAGTAACTCAAGTCTGGGTAGCTCATGCAGAGGGCATAAAGAAGTGTGTCTACACCCCATTGTTCCCCTGTAGGGCATGTAGTCCAAAGTAAAATCTAACTTGTATTGTTGCAGTTAGATACTAGAATGCTATGTGCAATAGTGCAAAGAACAGATTTGCTCCAACATTTTCATGAATCTATATTCCATTACATAAAAGCTCAGGTCACTTGAGAAGGTGACTTTTATTAACCAATGTATGAAAAAAATAAGCAGCCGAGTAAGACTATTTTGTCATCACCATGTGCATATCATCTCTAGCTAGAGTAAATTAAGTGTCCTCCCTTTGGTAATTGCTATTGTTCTTCTTCATAGTGTAATGTGATTATGTAATAATTTGGGAATGATATTGTAAACTTGGGTCAGGACTTGAGTGCAAACCGTATGATCTATCTCAAACAGTTTGCTACAACAAACCAAATAAATACAACACATGAATACATTTGTTTTAAATAAACAGTTTGAATGCATTGCAACTGTTAAAGATACCACAAACTACAAATAGCAAGGGGAAGTCCCTGGAGAAAGAAAAAATAATGTAATGTGAACTGTAAACTGATAGAAAAGTCAAAAGAAAAGAATTAGTATATACTGCCCTATGATAAGCATTAGACCTCAGCTTATATGGTATTCTGGATAAATTGCTGGTTATAAGAACAGCACATTTGTCTGCTAGTTTGCATTGAAGTTATTAATACTCAGTACCATGGGGGCGGGGGGGAGCCTCTGTAAGCTATGTCCTTTGAAATGGTCTTATATTCATGCCACATTGTAAAACTTCATAGAATAACAAATAGTAAACTGCATAGCACTTGACAAATGAAGGAATGTTTGTCCCTCTCTCTTGGACCTGTAAAAAACTCCACATATACACTACTTTTCATATGTCTGGAAACATTTCAGAGAAAATACATAACATTTCTCAAAATAAAGTGGCAAGTAATTACGTAGATCAAAGGAGATATTTTAACCTAAAACTATTTATTTAGCTTGACACTTATATCATTCACTGTTGGTAGCTGGGCTGTTTATTTGACGTCAAATGCTGGTTAGTTTTTTGGTCAGTCCAGCCTGACAAACACATAAAAAGCTAAATATACCAACTAATCCCCATTAAATATAAAGAAAAATACATAATGAGAATCAGTCATCATTGCTGTTGCTACCAATAAACAGAAAGTGTATATGTTTCTTGGAGCACTGTGTTGAAATCTACTTTGTGATGATGTGGTAAAAGGAGGTGGTGGGGAAGGTTCTCTGCAGTAAATTCTTGTAGAATATGGCTCTTGGGACAGACCTGGGTTTCAACGTCTGTGAGTTTTCTTGTCTGCTCTGCTGTCTGACTTAGGAGACTGGTTCCTATCTCGAGCATGGTGGCTGTGTGGTTCTGAACTGCACTCTGCTGTATCTGGGCCATCTCCGACTTCATGTTTTCCACAATGTAGTTCTCGAGCTGTGAAAGAAAAAAGGTAACAACAAGGACATTTTAAGGAAAAGTACCAGTTGTGCACACTTGTAATGACAGAGCAATGATTGGCTAGGAATCCTACTGAAGAAGTTTCAGATCTCTCACCAAAGCCATCCCTTCCCATCATTCTGTGCATGGCACTTCTTCTGAGCTAAAACCTATAACATAATAGGGCCATTTGTCATAGTGTTCATGGCTGAAAGGACGACTAGATCATCTAGTCTGGTCTCCTGCATATCACAAACCCTAAACCACACCCAGTTACTGCTGTGTTGAGCCCATCTATCACCTCATTGGGGTGGTTCTTTAGGGTTCAATCCTGCCTTTGCAGAAACAGGAGTTTGTTGCAATTTGCCTTGCAAACAATCACACACTGAACTTGCAAAGCGAC
Organism: Trachemys scripta elegans; assembly: GCF_013100865.1. Lineage (NCBI taxonomy): Eukaryota > Metazoa > Chordata > Testudines > Emydidae > Trachemys > Trachemys scripta. The sequence continues at coordinate 250,773,951 of NC_048299.1, forward strand.
AAAGAACATGTTAATTCATATGCAAAAATCAGATGGTGTGAATAAGCTCCTATCTTTTTCTAATAGCCTACATATTGCCCCAATGACTACCAATGCTACCAGAAGTTCTTCTTGCAATATAACATGTAACAATATTATTGTTTACATAGTGCCAAAAGTATGTGAAACTCTATACAGCATGGTCCCTGTCTTGAAAAGCTCACAGTCTAGATAATGTATGGAAACAGGATCAGGAGAGTAGGGCACTATCAAAAGTAATTGAGCAGTGACATCCAGCATGTGTTTGGTTAGCTCCAGGATTTTAAAAATGTGAATGTGCCTCTGTTTTGATAACACATTTTTGACAGAAAGACTAGGGCTTAGAGGGTTCAGGGCAGGAGGGTGTTTTAAGGGGGAACTTCAAAGAGCAGAGGATGGTGATAGGAGACATTGGAGACAAGGCGTGATCAGAGAAGCAGGGGGCCTTGTGGATTACTTCAATACACTTTCACTGTCACTCAAGTCCTCCCAAATAAAAATGAATTTATTTTAGAGTTGTTCTCATGTGAAATGAACACATGCTGACAATTAACACCACATTTGATTCAAGACTGACAATTGCTGAAGTTAATAAGAGGTTAATATTAGCAAGAGCTTCATAAAGTACATATGAATGTTACACGTATAGGTGACCAGTCTAATGATTTTATGAGCTGTTTTAAAACAATTGTTTGTTACAAACAATAGCCACAGAGTATTAACAGCTATTGCGGATGTGCATCTCTTGTGCAACCTGTAATAGATTAATTTATTTTTTAGAATCCATTGTAATTGTATAGAGATGCAACAACACCTAATCAGATCTAAATGACAATACATCAGACTTTAAAGCACTGCAAGTTTCTTACCTATGCATGGGAGAAGGGGCATAGTTGTCTTCCCCTCTTTGAGCCACTTTATGTCTCTCAAGCAGTATAAAAGCACTGAAGTCTGGTCCAGTGCTTAGTTGAGAATTTTCCTATCAAGAGGAAGCTCTCGGTTCTTCTCCCTGATCCCAGCAGAGGGGGAGGAGAGGCATGTGGAGGTCAAGGCAGTATGCAGTTCTAGTCTCCCAATTCTCAGCTGGCCTACCATCCCTTAGGTGCCATGATTAACTGGAATAAGAGAAAGCATCCCATAAGTTGCTCTAAGTTATGCTGATGCTGGAGCAGCTGTGGTGGAGAGGCAGGGGCTGTGATTGGCTCCAAAATGGTCGATGCCCTGAACAGAGCTCACTACAGGAGAGAAATCAAGCCCTGTACATGTATAACAGTGTATATGTTGCTCAAAATCTCCTGGAAGGGATGCTGTTTATTTCCATGCCCCAGGCCAGTCAGCAATGTGGTTTAATTGGGTTAAATCCCAGCTGAGGATCTCAAAGTCTCAGTGGGCAAAGCAGCTGACTCTAGTGAAGCTCAGAAGCTTAAAAAGGAGCTGGGCCATGCTAATGAGAGAGAAAGATGGGGATTGTTGACCAGAAACCAGAACAGGGATCTATGAAGACATGAGCCACTTCATTGTTATTGTCTGTTGTTGTTGCTTTGATATTGTTTGAGTACAGTTTACAGCCTGTTGAACTGAATGAAGGGGATGTGGCCAGAGTTGTTGCTGGCTGTTTAATCTGTTTGAACAGGGACCCTCTAAATAAACTGGAAACCCCAAAGACTGATTGGTTTGGTTTGTTATTTTTAGTCGCTTGGATTGTTCTTTCTAGTTGCTTAGACCCTGGCCCTGCCGTAACACACAACAAAGACAGTGCCACACTGGAAAATGCGGACTTTGTTTCTGACTTACACAAGCATTGTACTAACATCTTGTTTAATGTCTTCTACACAGTATTAACAAGAAAATGCACTGGCCTGGATCCAGCTGCTATAAATTGATTTCATAGAATATCAGGGTTGGAAGGGACCTCAGGAGGTCATCTAGTCCAGCCCCCTACTCAAAGCAGGATAGATGCATCTCTATTGAAATCAATGGAGCCATGACAATTGAACAGGGCTGGCTCTAGGTTTTTTGCTGCCCCAAAATTTTTGGCTGCCCCCCCCCCCAGACCTGAGCTTCCCACCCGCACCCCCTGCCGCCCCAGCACTGGGCTCTCTCTCTGGGTGGAAGACGGAGACGGGGGGAGCCTTGGACATACTCATGGGGGCTCCTGCGGGGCCTGGGGCAAATTGCCCCACTTGCTGCTCCCCCCGCCCCCCGGGCGGCCCTGACTCTGGGAGCCCCTCTCGCTGCCGCCGCAGCCCGGGCTCAACTCCAGGGGACTCCGCTTTTCTTCCTCTGCGCTCCTCACATACTCTGGGAGCCCCTCTCACTGCCGCCGCAGCCCGGGCTGCAGCGGCCATGAGAGGGGCTCCCGGAGTGTGTGAGGAGCTGGGGGGTGGAGGGAAGCGGGGCCCAGGGTGCAGGGAGGGAGATGGAATCCTACTGCCGCTGCCGTGCCGAGTCTCCCCAGGGCAGCACGGCGTTTCCCAAGTGGGCTGTACAGGGCGCCGCCGGGCTGGGCAGGAGGCGCAGATCCCAGCTCACGGTGACAGGGCAAGTGGCTGGGTCAGGGCCGGCTCTTGGCAATGCCACCCCAAGCAAAAAAATAAAAAATAAAAATAAAAAAGGGGGGCTGGAGTGCCGCCTCTTAGAAAGTGCTGCCCCAAGCACATGCTTGGAGGGCTGGTGCCTAGAGCCGGCCCTGCAATTGAATTGCCTGAGGTTTCTTTTACACCCATCAGTGCTTTTTTCTATAACTGATCATATTTATGGTTAGCCAATGCCCAGATCTTAGTCACAACTATTTGACTCAGTAATTCGTTTTTAATCAAATTGGACCTGCTTCCGTAGCAGTGAGCATGTTTCACTGTGAAAGGTAAGCGGCGGAGCTAAGCAGTAAGAACCAGATGTAGTTGATTTGGAGACTGAGGAAGGGAGCAGGAGTCAAACATACAATGTGTGATTAATAAGCAGGGCTGCTTTCATCTTATCTATAAACATTCCTGTGGAGATGGATAACTGTAAAACACATTCTGATGAGCTACATCAGCTATGCTTAGAAAAGATTTGCAACAAATTTGATTGTCCACATACATCTCCTACTGATCTTAGCATGTTTACAGAAAAAGATTGCTACCTCAAGGTTAAATATTTTATGAGTAAGAATGATTAAGATCTGATTTTTCAGCTTGGAAAAGTGCTGAGCACTTGGCCTGACAGAGTTATAAAGTAGATGTCTCAGAATCCCAGACCACAAAAATGTTTGCTTGAGTTGCCAAGTTGCCCCTTTGATTTGGGCATTTATAGAACATTTGAGTGTAATGGTCAAAATATTGATAGTTTTACCACTGAATAATTTGATAAGTAATAAAACAAAAGTGATTAACAACGGAGGCACAATTCGTCTGTGTGTGTGTCTGCAATGGAAGGTTCCAGGTATCCCATTACCAGAACGAGTTTGTTCTCATCACAACTAGGACACTGTAGAGGCTAAAGATTTTGAGCTAGTCCAAAGGAGGTTTTAGTGGGCCATGATGATTTTACACAGTACTTTATGTTCAGATATATTATGAAGGTACTTTTTATGCAGCACATGAGCTATGGCCATTGTGTTTTTAGCCAGTCTCTTGCTCCTGTTTGGCTTTCTTTAACCAATACATTTACTTCTCTCCAATCTGTCCCTGACAGAATGGTTATAAATATTCCACATGAAAGTGCCACTGGAATGAGACGCATCTGAAACATTGGGTCCCTAAATTGGATGTCCAAATTCCTTCCTTGCCTCCACTTCCTGACTGAAAGGGAGGATTCTCAGATGATGAGTTCTAAAGCAGGGAAGTTACAGTAGAAGTTATAAGGGGATACTACCACAACAGAAATTTCCTTCTGTGTTGACCTTCTCCAAGAAGCCAAGTTGGGAGACTAGGCTCCTACAGCAGCTGGGAGAGCAGAGCTGGAATTAGGCATCTAAAATTGTTGTGAGGGTCACAGTCCAATGAATAGAGAAGATGGAAGAGCTGGAGTGGGGAAAAACCTTTGAAACCCTGTGAAGAAACCACTAGCAGAAGGGAGTGGGGAGAGGGTTGTTTAAATGAAGAATTCTTCACTTCATCACAGAATCTTTATTTGACAGTCACTATAAATAAGAACATGCTGAACAGCGTGTTCATTGGTTGCTCACTACATTCATTAAACTGTGTATAGTTTATACACTATTGCTCACCCTATGCATTCAAAAATCCAGAGTCAGGCCACACAAACACACACAAATCAGAAGTTTGGCTTAAAATCGCGGTTAAAAAATAAATAAATGCAGTATTCTTTTTAATCTGTCTTCTTGTCTCTGAATTTTTATGGCTCTTTAGGGTCATGTTTTCAAGCTCTTCTCCACATTCTGAGGGTGAGAATTTTCGTTTTTTAAATTGGAAGCAAAGAGTATCATATATTCATCTAACTCCAGGAGACAGGACTTTGAGAAAAACATCAACTATGGCAATATAAGGCAAAACCATGAGAGCTGGCAGCACTGTTTATATTTCTGAATAAATAGACTATTTGCACAAACTATATGAAGAACTAAACTTGAAATGGGGAACTTGGCCCTCATGAGAGTGAAAATTGACTACAGCCAGGTAAATTATTGCAGTAACGACATATTGAATGTATACAGCTGTTTTTCCTGTTCAGGAATTAGCCACAAAAAGACTTCATATTTTAAAAAATGTTTGTAATTCAAGACGATTCAACGGTAGTTTTATGAACATATCTCAGCCCTTGGATTGTTAGGAACTATTTGCTGAGATTAGGAAAGGAGGAACCTAGGATTACAGTAATTTGGTCATAAAATAAATCAGCCTGCCCTGAAGGTTTCATTAAATTAATTCCTTTCCCACTTTCTCCCATTTCTTTTAGCTTGCTGATTAACTAGAATCCTGGTCCCACTGAAATCACTGGCATAATTCCCATTGACTTCAAAAGGGCCAGGTTTTCACCCATTATTTTTATTACAGAAAACCAGAATTAATTAGATTTATTCACAGTCAAGCACTATGGGCCTGATCCAATGCCCCTTGTTTTTTTTGTTTTCTCAGGGAATTTTGGATTGGACCGTTGACTAAGAGGAATAGCAGCTATTAGTTAGCAGCTGATTAAAGGGATACTTACACGAAAGACTATCTAAATGGATTTATAGCAAGCAAATGACACACAAAATCCCATTCAGAAAAGCAAACAAACTTCAACCATTTGGGGTTTAATACTCTTCAAGAACTACTTAATCACACATTTAATTTAACATCATTCTCCATAGAGATTCGCCATTAAGCTTCAAATACATAAATAACACGTGCATGAAACATCATTTTAGCGGGTCAAGATTCTTTATGTGTTCTTTATTTCTCTACTATTTCCTTGTTTGCACACTACCGCTTTATACTTTTTATTTAAGTTGCCCTGTGTCTTAAAAAAATAAATGCAGGGTGTTTTTTTTTTGCTATACCCTTCTTTCCTGGGATATCTCTTTATATCCAGAATGGTTACTCTTTCTATTAATTCAGCTGCATCTGCTTTCAGTACTGCTCACTAAATTGTTATAGAATTTTCAGCAATGTGGGATTACTCAGTTGGATGCATAATAAGGTTGTAACTTTCTCAGAAATAAAACTGTCAGGAAGTTCAGCATAATTGTTTAATAAACATTCCAGAGGATTTTGCATTAGGACTATCTAACTTTTACTAAATAATGTTTATTGAACAGTCTTCATAGAAACCATCCAAATACTATTAGGAATATTAAAATGGAAACAGTAACTTTGGACATAAGTAAATGATCATAACTTCTGGCAGATGACTTATAAATAAAATGAGAGATTTTTCTCTTGCTTTGATCAAGGGACTATTTACTGTAGTTTACTCATACTAATTATATTGTAAAGATTGCTGTGGTATCCAGATGATGTTATAGTCACACAGTGCCTGTGTATGAGAATGCAGATTAATGTAACAAATTACTACCGCTAACCAGGCACCACACAGAAATTTCAGAAAGTATAATGAAGAACATGCATTAATGATAAGCTTACAATCACTACCCTGCTTAGCTGTCACCTCAAAAGTAAGATGGGAGAACATGAAAGGTAAAATTTAGAGACCTATAGAATTTAATGGGCTGAAGTATTCAAAGCGTTTTTAGAACTGTAAGGGTTGGGGAAGGAATTTAAAACTGAGAAATGGAACTGTGGTCATATGTATATCAGAAAGGCGTGGATGACAGTTACCATGTGCCAAAGACAGGAAAATGCCCTGAGGTTTCTAATGCATTTCTTTGCAAAGTATCCCCTCAAGAGTAAGAGGTTTGGAGTTCAATGGCGATGAGGCTATCCAGTGTGGCAGATCCACATGGCAGGGACCAGTTTGATGCACAGAGCAGAACCCATCCTGCTATTGATTCCATCCCACTGCAGGTGTTCCATGGAGGGCATATAAAGAAAGTTAATGATCCTTCAAGCACCACTGACTCCTCCTGAGGTATCTGCAGGGAAATCTGTGGGGTCAGCAAGTGATGATCACAGAGAAGAATTAGTTCACAGTCCTTCCCTATGTGCCCCACTTCCGGACTCAGTGGGGTGTCCATGGGAGGGGATGCAGATGAAGCAGGAAAGATCCATGTGAGGAAGAAAGCATTTGATGATCAGGCCCCAGTGCAAAGTGCAAAAAGGAGATGCACACTAACTATACTCCAATGTATTTATAGCTGCTGGGACTAAATCATGAATGGACTAATATGCAAATTAGATTTTCAGGGAGGACTATTGGGACATATAGTGTGCATAGTACTAGAAAGGAATGGTTGATTATGAAACATTACCTAAGTGTTTGTGGTTTTGAGTTCCAGGATTTCAGAAAAAGAACCACTCCAATCAATCAGTAATTCTAACTCCTGCTTTGGGAGAGGTTTGGCTATAGAAACTCTATTTACTTTTGACTTCTATCGACTGTAATATACCCAGAGTTCAAGCCTTTATTAAGGTAACAATAAAAGTAAGCCTTGTTGCATTGTGTGAGTTATTCTTTCATGATATTAGATTATTCTTAAGGTACTCAAGACATCTATTATTTTGCATTGCTATTAGCGCTAGTACCTTAATAAATATGTGTAATACTGTTGAGAGAAACATAACTTCGAATTACCTTTTTTTGTGCGTTTAAAAACTTAACCCTAGACTATAATAATGTAGTTTTCCAAATTATATTCTATGAGAAAAAATGAACAACTATCATTTACCTACTCAAATAAATGGACTCACTACTTCAGCCAATGTAAATTATGTCACTACCTTGCCTTTAGTGGAGCATAGGATACACCAATTGAGCATCTGGCCCCGTATGGCTGCATCTTTATATTAAGATTTAAATAAATGCATGAAGTGTGTTTGACTGTCCACGCCACTGCAAATTTAAACCAATACACATTGGAACGGAAACATTCATAACTTTTTGCTATTTTTAAGCCTACTGTCTTCAGATGTATCAAGGGCACTTGTTCCTAGGAAGGACTAAGTCCTTGGCATTATGTATGCTTAAATCACACTCATGCTATTGCATTAATGTAGAATTACAATTAGTTTACCAAAAAGAGAGTGGTGCTTCACCGCACATGTTTGATTTGTATCTCTAATGTGAGATTTAAATAAACACACTGAGTGCATTTGTCTGAATATTTTCATATGTACATGGGATCACATGTACAAATAATCACTTGGTGTTTATTTTAATAAGTAATCACTGAAATAAACACAGCTGCATTTGCAATATGTGATTTTCAAACACATATTGCTTTGTTATTTCTAATCCAGATGATTTCCAATATATTAAAGGCACTTGTCCTCATTGAGAACTAACTTAAATCCATAGTAAGTTTGAATTAAGTAAAACTTCTGTTATGAAAGAAAAAAAATCATGCAAAACAATCCATTTTTTCATGCTCAGATGAATAGTTCTGTCTGGTCATTTTTTATTTAGTTCAGTCCAAAGTTCAGAGTTTCAAAGTTCAGAACCAAAATTTCCACAATAAAATCATCTTTAGACTAAGAACAAAACTGGTAAATTTGACACCAAAATTATTTTGCCCCCAAAAATTGCCATGGAGAAGATAACAAGGAGCCCTTATTTACTCTCTTGTTTGTAATACAAGAGAACTCTCAATGAACTGAAAAGACAACAAATTTTAAGTGGATAAAAGGATACTGTTTTACATAATACACAAGAATAATGGGTAAAACTTTCTGCTGCAGAATGTTATTGATCAAATGCATTGGGGTCAGATCATGATAACTTTACTCACACTGAAGAATACCTTACACCATAAGTCACCCCACTGAAGTCAATATTCATGGGTAAAAGTACTACTCAAAGCAAGTAAAGGTATTGTAATATGACCCTTTATGCTTTTTATTTAATCATTAGGCTTTAATGTCTTAACAGCAGCTCTAGTAACGCTAACCAGGATAAAGTTATGAGGGAATATCAATCCTCTTGTTTCAGGATATTAGCAGATCCCCAGCTCGGTTCACCCTATGGTATAATAATTGGATGATTTATGGGTTTGGATAGGTTGAGTTTCACTTCCTCTCAAAGCATCTGGCATGTCCAAGGACAGGCCACTGAACTAGATGGAGTATTGGTCTCTACCAGTTTGATGATTCAATCTTATCTTTTCTGTGTAAGTCTCTAAGGAATTTGGACATCTTCGGTACATGCCCAATTATTCAGGCTTTGTATTGGAGAGGGGAAATACACCCAGAAAGCTTCCTTGCTTTTGGGCTAATACCTAGAAAACTGGGAGACTACTTGCCGTTTCTAAAGTATGATTAACTGCGGTTATTATAAGCAGCATATGAAACACTAAAAGGGCCAGTTTCAATGACCTTTATTAGAATATTGCATCTCTTATTTATTTATCATTAAAGTGTAATAAAATCAATGAGCAGCATAATTGAGAATCATGTCAGACGTGATGGAATGGTCCCGTAAGGGAGCCATTTATTAAAAAAAGAAATCAGAACAACATGTTCATAATTATCCTGCTATTAGTGAATTTATGGTTTGAAGAAATTTCCAGTTTAATATTAACCTTTACAAATTCTGCTAGAGGGCCAACTATATTTTTCTTCATCTAATGTTCCAAACCACTTAATTATATAAACACAGCTCATCTCTGATTATACAGTTGGCTGCAAGTATGACCCATCACTAGTATATGATGAAGTGGGAGGCATTAAGTGTAGATGAGGCAACATGCCTAACATCTCACCCTGAATAAATAAGAAGAACAGTTGTTTTATTTCACACAGTATTTATCCACTACAACAAAGAACCAATTCCCTTTGGCAAAGATACTCAAAATATATGGTAAGAATAGTTTTTTGAAAGCGACTTATTCTGGAGTGAATTCCACATAAATGAATATTGAATATCTTAGGGCCTGATCCTGCAAATGCTTGCTACTGAATGTAGTGCTTACTACCAGTTTAGTCCCAATGAAATCGCCTCCTTGCTTCACTGTGTGAGGCCTGTGAAGTACGCAGTCCCAAGATGCATATGTTGTTTTGGCTGCCATACAGCATTATTAACTTATAGCTAAACTTCCAATGAACCAGGGAGAATTTTAGCATAGTTTGGACTACCAAGTGTAACTTTGGGTTGATGGTAGTTTATGTTGTATTTGCTAACATAGCACCACCAGTTTTTGCTGCTGTTGTTTTTTATTCTGTTCAGGTTCTTATGCCATGCCGATCACCATGGCCTCTAAGTGCCTTTTTGACATCCAAAGGGAGGTTTGCAAACACTTTCAGAGGCTATGTTTACACTATAAGCTAGGGGTTTGAATCCCCTGCTCGTGTAGACACACTTATGCTAGCTGCCATTGAGCTAGCATGAATATACATAGCAGCATAGACACGGTAGTAATTTTCAAAGCAAAAGTAATGTCAGTTCACGCCATTCACCACAGTACATGAACAAATTCAGTTCACTAATGGCACTGGGTTGCCAGAGATGGAGTTCTTATCCTTATTATGGAGCCATGCAGGGCTGGCATTGGTGTGTGACATCCTCACTGGTCCACAATGACTTGAAAAGTGTCGAAACTTTTTGGGGCTGTGTCCCCTGCCAACCCAAATGTATCAGGCAGGACAGGTGGGCTGGCATAGCAGGGGAATTTATCTTTGCCAAGGATAGTGTTGGTACAGATAACGTTTCCTTTACATGGGTAATGGGGGAACAGAGTGTGATTTGGAGTCACAAATGTGATTCATAGTCTGCTCCTGGGGCAGTACACCACATTTCTGCTTCCCTGTGGCAAAGCCCTAAACAAGCTAGGAAATATCAGAGCAGCCAAAGTAGTTGTAGGCAACTGAGCTCTCCTCTGCTCAATAAGTGTGGGTTGGTTGGCAGGCTCCAGAACCTAATGCCCAGAAAAAAAGTTTCTATTTACAGTGCATGAGAGAAAGAGACCTTTAATAAAGACCCCTGCTCACTCATGCGCCTTGTCCTTGCATCATGCTCACCAGTTTAATCTTATGGTGAGCAAGTCTCTTTCTCACTCAAAACTTGCTTGAATTTCACTTAGCATTGAAGACTGACCTTCTTGGCTGGTAGCACCTAATATGGCAATGGGTAAAGGCTGCATAGACTGTAAAATTCTTGCCTCTGTTCAACCCCTGGAGGTAGAGAGGTCGTTTGCTGAACTACTTCAGATTATCAGCAATGAACATTTAGGCAAAGGATTATTTATTCTCACATACAGTATTTATGTGCACACATAATTCCATGAATTTACACATAACACACCTCAATTATAGTTTCTTAAAAGTGGTGGACAGTAATATTTGTTGGTGTCCTGTAAAGCCTGTACATATTAATGGTTCTCAACTTTTAATACAGCAATTTGAAGCACAAATAATTTAATGATGAACGTCCTAGATACATGTGAATGTTTACATCAGTTCTATGAGAAATATTTGAAAATGGTATCAAATTCAATACACCTCTGCTGGAATCACTTTATAAATTCAAGGCACAAATAAACTAAACACTTCCAGAAATGACTATGGCATAAACTAGTAATTTCTGCTTTCCACAGAATGATAAAAAAAAGTTAAATACTAGTGGAAATCACAGTACTTTTTCTTCTCATTCTCAAAAATTCTACATCCTTACATTAGCCTCTAAGTGTCAGACCTGGCTTCATTTACTTTCAATGAAAACTGTGTGTGTAACTCTTTGCACAGTGCTAAAACACACTCTACCATAGAAACAAGGGGTTTTTTTTATACCCTTGTGGAGTTGATTTCCTAAGTCTGTGACAATTGATGAGTTAAGAGAATTTCATTGTAATTATACAGCCAAATATAATTTGATAACTATTAGAATGAGAAACATGCATATAAATCTCAGAGTGCTGAAATCAATATTGTGAATTTAGCTTATTCTACCTGCTGGAGTTGCTGGGTAAGTCTTGCAGAAAAGAGGTGGAAATCTGTGTATAAAGTAAGGAAGTGCATACTTGCATCAATGGGTACAGGCTGATGGATTGGAAAATCCCTGTACAATCAGGAGGTATTGACCTGAAGTTTGCTGAGCCAAACAATCAGAATGTCAAGCACTCAATTCTTGTAGGGAAAAGGCTACAGAATTTGATAAGGATGAAACCAGTAGGATTCCATAGAACTGGTAGAGTTTAATAGAAAATGACAACCCTTCAATAGGTTTAAAAAGCTCTCATCTCAATTAAATTCTATATGATGGTTCAAAAAGGCAAAGAAAGTTGTATTATGCCGAAAGGTGTTAATGTGTCTGGAATCTGTGCGCTCTCCATTAAGCTTGTGAGAGAGTGGAGGTGTTCATCTATGCCCAACTCTTAGCACAGATTTCCTTTTAACTAGAAGAAATCTGGTTTGGCAGTTTTCATTCCTTCCTGCCTTTTAGTTAATACATGTCAGAAAGGTCTATGAATTCACATAAGTTCTGCAAACTCAAAATATAATTGAAGAGGCACACAAACCTCTTATGTATCTCAGGATTGTCCCAGGGGAATCCTGTGAGCAGTGGCTGAAGTGCAGGGGAAGGAAGGAGAGGTCACCTCCTCCTCTCCCTGGCTCAGGACAACAGCACTCTTTCCACAACTTCCCCTTTCCCTTGACTGTTGGGGATGAGAGCTTCCTCATATTTCAACCCACTTTAACAATTGGTCCAAGAACCTTAAAATTTTACCTGGAACTCATGTTATTCCGTGGAATTCACCTTGCATCACATGGAATCCCATGCTAGAGAGACGGAGCTTTTAGACTCCAGTACCATATCTGGTCTCCCACTGCTAATGGTCTTTTCCTCTTCTCATTGATATTGATGTGTGGTTCCTGTTACTATTGTGAACATCAATACAGAGTTTCACAAAGATATAGATTGCACTCTCTCTCTCTCTCTCTCTCTCTCTCTCTCTCTCTCTCACACACACACACACACACACACACACACACTTGTGGCATGTAACTGTTGGAAAATATCTGGTTTTATCAGAAAAAAATAAAAAGATTTACCACATCTCTCATTTACCAGATCTGTGCACAGCAAGAGAAGGTGGAAGATAATCATCCCTAAGTAAAGTCGAATTGAGACATGACTCCATAAAACATCAATACATTCTAATTAAATGTACAGCAGATTGGCTTTTAAAATAGCAATCAGACCATTACTCACCATAAGAAATAAGGAGATTTGTTGGGTAACAGCTGTATAAATCTACTTGAGATCTATGATAGTCACTGGCTATGCTTTGCCGCGTAAGAGGAGGCTGTGGGCAGTCAGCTGTGAGTTCTTTAGTGAAATCTACTCCAAATATCATTCTAAATGTGAGCATCTTCCCACTGAACAAAGAAATAGGCTCACAGCTTTGCTGTCATCAACCATCTTCCTACTGTTCCTAGGTAAGCAGGGAGGCGAGTCATCAAAACTCATTCAACCAATGATTTAGATGCCACATGTTTGTTTTTTCAATCTTCACAGCATTTCTAATTATCTCTCAATGATAATGAAGATGCCTTTATTATTTGTATTCCAGTAAGTTCAGGGTTCCACAGTTTACAAATATAGAATAAAAGAGTCTCTGTGACATTATTAATGTGACAACAACTCGACAGAGTAAAAAGTTAAAGATGATACAGGTCATTGATATTTCAATTCAACCCTTCACTTGGATCTTGTGTAAACATCTAGCTTTTATAATTGGCTTCACTTTCCTGGACCCTTCTCCTACAGTCTGTTTCAATTTTACTATACACCAAAACTAGATAGTGTGTAATAATAAAACTATTTTATACTGCCAAGTAAAACCTCATCCAGATGATCCATTTTGTAATCACTCAGAACCATTTACAATGTAATCGGAAATACATAAAACACTGTCTCAAGATAATGGGACTGTTACATAAAAAGAAAACATTCAAAGCCCTTGGAACTCACTGTTACACTTCAGAATCATAGATGGCCTGAGTAGCAAAGTTCAGAATCACATCCAGATATTCCTACAGTTCTAGGTATTTGGATGCAGGACTGTGGTTCTGCTTCATTTCCATAACAATAGCCATGTTGCACTGAGCCTCTTTATGAGTAACAGCTACTAGTTTTGATTTCATTGAATCTGTGAATGCAGTACATAAATGCAAATATCATGGTCATCAGCTAAACCACACACATTCAACATCAGGGCTAGGAATTAGGACCAAAATTCTCATGGTTACAGCCATGTCAGCTAAAGAAGAATCTCCATTTCTAGTGCTCACTAGTTTTGGGTTTAAAACCATTTGTGTCTTCTTTATTGGCTAAAAAAAAAAAAACAGAGAGAGAGAATGTGATCATGAATCCCAATGAAAGCAGTAGTTTGAATACTCACTAATACTTATGCATAATGCCCATTTGGTGGCAGTAATATGCATGCATGCCCATTAGTTAGAACTTTAAAGTGTGCTAACCCCTTCACTGCTGATACATGAAATCTCTTGAAGAAGCATTGTCTCAATCCTTTCTGTCCTCTCTAAGGTATCCCAGGCAAGCTGTATATTAGTTTTTCTTCTGTTTTTGCAAACCACATATTGTCGATGGCCCTAAACAGCAAAGTAGCTCAGAAAAGGCCCATAATCTGTGGAAAAGGAAACCATGTCTCCTTCATCACGATCCCTCTTGCTTCCAGACTTAGTTGAAGACCCTGAGTATGAGATCCACAGGGTTCTGAGAGACTAGAGGTGGTATTCCAGGGACAGGGAGTAGCTGCTGGACACAGCATGCTTCACTCTACAGGAAATACTTTTTCCAGCAAAAATCTACATTGCTGTCACTGCTGATGGAACTAGCATTAATTTGCTTTTATGCCTGCAGCACCTCTTGGAGGAGAACATGGAGTGCAGGTACCAGAGCCAAGGGAGCCATACTATTAGAGGAGAGAATTGGAGAGCATGGCCCTAAATGGAGATAGGCCAGGGACATATGGTTCTGTGGTTCCCTTTCTGTGCTGGCTCAAAGTCCTTTGCATTAAGGGGAAGATGCGATTTCAGCTCTGTGTGTTCTAAATCTGGGGAGCCTGCTTACATTAGTTATGGATGTATCTGTGGAAAGAAAGCAAGTGGACCCTGTATCAGAGCAAGACATGAAAGATAGTCAAGGGGTGAAATCTTAGCCCCATGGAAGTCACTGGGAGTTTTGCCACTGACTTCAGTAAGGTCAGGACTTCATTCTTCATGCTTTACGCTATTTGCATTTTAGTTTTCTGTTCTAAACCTGGCCCAAATAATTTCTCAAAGCTTATCAGAATGACATTGTTTTAATATACAATCAACCTTCTGCAATTCCAATCTTCCCTGTTACAGTATAATGTATTTGGTAATGAGTTTTGTCATCCTACTGTAAATCGATTACCATGTTATTCAGGATTATTTTCTCCTAAACTGGATGCTGTTAACATTAGTGCAAATGCATGCAGAGGGATTTTTAACCATTATTACCTTTGGAATAAACCGCGAGCTTCTAAACATGAAAAGGAAGCTAGACAGTAAGTGCTTCTGTTCCAGCTGAAGTAAGTTATCATCCTTCCATGAATTCCCAGCTGTGAGGAGGGGGAAAGGCAAATTTCTGCATGAGGTGCAAAATGGTTCATGACTTTCACCATCATGAAGATGAAGGGGTGTCGGGAATGTTTATTTTGTTACCCTGATCCAAATCTGCAGCAAATCATGCTACCAAGCAGGAGTCTTTAATTTATTCACAGACTGGAGGGTCCACCCTTCAGGGGGTTTCTTTAAAAGGGAAGACTATAGAGATGATTATATAGAGATGAGCCTGAGCTGCAAAGTTCTAGGCTGTATCTGAACTTCCCCGAAGTTCAGTGGTGTTTGGATCCTGGGTCGTGGTTAAGGCCAGTCTCTAGACACTCTGCAGCTCTCTTGGCAGCCTTTAACACAGCTGGCATCAGCAATTACCCTGCTTTTTTTCTCTCAGCCAAAACAGGGTCCACGCCAACAGCAGCCACCACATCTACAGAGCAGCAAGGCAAGAAATTCTTTCTTTCTAACCATTATGCTGATAACATACTGTTAGCTGAAGAAGCAATTCAGCAAGAAGAAAACATAAGGTCAGCCAATCAGATCCCCATTTCTAGGGAGGCCTTTATCTCATTGCCACAGAAAGACAGATAACAAACCTCAAAAAAATGTTCCCAAACTTGAAGCTCCTTATCTAGGCCTGCAGCCCTGGGATCAGAGGACAGGGCTTTGTGTTTTGTTGCTGTTATGAGCACTTGTGTGAGCCTACATGACCAGGGACAGAGCTGGGCCTCTGAACCATGGCACACATACATTTTTGAGGAACTGCTCTGCTGGCATTTGTGAAGGCAGAAATTCAAGAGTTGTAGAAGGAAAAGGCCTCACAGATCCTGTCCAAATTCCCTCCAGATTTCAATTGTCCCTCCTTGGGAGAGGAGAGTGAGAAGAATCCAACCACTCTTCCCCTAGCCCTTATAGGATTCCTGACACCCATTTCAGAGACCTGTTAATGACCAATCAAGTTAGCAGCTTACCAAAGTAAATACAATTAATTCATAATCATAGTGGTATTTTTGCGAGATAGTAATGCATTGTTGGGGATCGGGATTTCTGGGTTCTATTCCTGGCTGTGGGAGGGGACTGTAGTTTTGTGGTTAGAGCTGTGATTACACATGAGCTAACCAAGCACATAGATTTGGCACATTCCATGTGAATGGCAATATGACTGAGTGGAAGAGACTTGATTCTGTTATATTAGACAGTTCAACTTCTATTTCAAGCCCTGCCAGAAATGAGTTTGTGCAATAGCTCTGTCATTGTATTTGTAAAATGGAGTGGGGAAGCTCATACTGATATCTGAGCACCTCCTAAATTGGGGGCATTGGCCTTGCATAATAAGAAGGGCTAAGAAGTGCATGGAAATATAAGCAGCAGTTTGAAGAATAGGTGAGATTTGAACTCTTGGCTCCTAGCCCTGTCACTGAGAACTTTTCTCATGCCTAAAAGTTAGCTCAATGAAGAGTCTGGCTCTGTTTCTCTTGTGGAACATCCCACAAATTCTAGTACACTTGAGAGCTCTGATTTCCTTTTTCAAAATACAGGGCAAAAGCTGACTTTCTAATGATAGCCATTGAGTGGAATGACACATACACACTCAATCACACCATGTGAGTAACATGCCACATAAGTGGTGATAGAAGACTAGATATTTGTTACTTAGCCATATATTGTTTTGGCATGGTTTGTAAATATTCTCAAATATTAATTTAATATCTCAGTACTTTGTTTTTGGTTTAGATATGAAACCAGCCCCTTTAAATAGTATTTCCCATCTTAATAACACGTAAAAAGCTTCTGACAAATCATTAGTGCAGTTAAAAAATGAAGCCACCAGTGGCAAATGTGAAGTATGGCTAAATTCTAGGATGCATTTGATTTATGCCTTTAACAAAGCCAGAGACTTAGCTCAGAACATACTGTAGATCAGCCGAACCAGGACAAAGAAGAATATTCAAATCCTTTACTGCAAAGACTCTTGCTAATCTCTATCTTTTAACACATGGTTTAGAGAGCAAGAGTAGAAAAAAGGATTTGTAATATAAACTGTCTCTGAAATGCTAATAAGTTTGGCATTTCATGTTATTTCCCTTTTATTTAAAGTCTATTGAATTCTTGCATATGCTGTACAGCTTTTATTGGGAAAGGAGTAAGATGAATGTTAGAAAATAAATGTACAGTATATAATTGGCTCCAGTGGAGTTGGCAATTTGGGAATATACTAAAGGGAATAATCCTGCATTGGCAGGGGATGAACTAGTGACCTAATCGGTCTAGTCCATGTCTAATTTCTAGGATACTATGAATAGTTGCTTTTTAGTACATCAACAAAAGGAATACTTAAAAAGCTTGATTTAAGAAAGTACAGTTAATTGAAAAAGAATTCAAACAAATTAGTTTTATATAAAATGTGACCAGAGAATGACACAAATTTTACCTTCTCTTGCTTGGACACCTTAGTTAATTTTAAATAATTACAAAGCTATTTTAAGAAAAACAGGGAAAAGAAAATGAATCCTAAATATTATATTATAAATTATAACAACTTTCTAATGATTCTAGAACTGGATAGAAAATCATCCATATGTAAAATTCAAAGGGGAGGTCATTGTTTCTAATAGAAACAAGTTATTTCTATTTTTAAAATATTATCTGAGAAGACCACAATTGCTGCTGAAGACTTGCCTGCCACACTACTTCAATATGCCCAATTGGGATCAAATAAGCTATGCAAATTGGTATCTTAAAATTTGTTTAAAATTGCATTTGTTCCCACCAAGTCAGTAAACACATCAAGATCCTATTGTAACTAAGGGAAATTAAATCTGTTCATGAAAATAACTTAAAGAAGATTAAATTTGTGCAGTTTTTCCAACATAAATTAATAACCCAGTATTTTCATTCAGAAAATCAAATATGATCACCAACTGAACATTTTGAAGGAATTTAAGTCCATATTTTGCCATCAGCTTAGAAATCAGACTTTGGTTTGGAACTTTTTTTTTAATCTACTGTCCTTAGTAGGTTAAAATATCTAAGACTTCATATATGTGAAAGAGGAGAGGGGGAAATTTCAGCATTTTCATTTTGTTTACTTTATATGTTTTGGCATTATGTGTCTACTCCATGTCAGATTTATTTTTTCTTCTTTCTCTGCATAAAGGATCTAATCCTGGTCCCACTAAAGACGATGGCAAAATCCCACCAATCAAAATGGAGCAAGTGATTTTTTCTTTACTGGTCATCTTCATTTTTTACAAGGCAGTTTATACAACTTTTCTGACTCTAGATAGCCATAGAAAAAGAGTTATTAAAAAAGACCAAGTAGAACTTCACTAATTTACATTTACTGGGAAAAACCCAACATCTGCTAGTCAGCCTTGATGAGAAGTGCGGAGAGACGGCTTCTTACGTGTGTGTCAATTGATGGTGGTGGGGGGGAGGCGGTTGCGGCGGTTGCATTATTAAGTGTGAACAATCCTACCTACTCCAGGTAGTGAACTATTATTTAAAGAGCAAGTAGAGGCAAAGGCCAGTAAAATTGTAACTTGAGCCAGTAAAAAAATGTGGAGATGACCACAAGCCATAAATCTTAATCCAGATCTGAACTTCTGCAAAGGTCAGGGATGTTTGGATCTCGGGGGGAGGATGGAGGTTCTACCATTGCTAAACAAAACAGAGGAATGTCAAGGGCATCATACCTAAGATCACCACACAAAGGACCCCTCCAGCATGAATCTCCCCTTATCTGTGTAGAAAGGGGGGCCTAATACTAGCAAGGCCTGGGTCTCCTTGGCCAGCCAGGATCCATGGAGGGAAGGGCATTGAGTACAAGGAATCCAGGGTGGCAGAAGGAAGGGCATTGCACATTGTCCTCTCTCTGGCCCATGAAAATATTAATACAACTCCAAAGGTTATTAATTTTCTCATGTACCTACCTTGGAAACCTGGGAAGCTAATTAGTGAATCCCTCATAGCATGGTTCCATTGGAGTCATGGAGCCGTGGGGTTTGCGGGAGCCACCATATTTTGGTGTGGCTTCTCTTTGTGTTTCGGGGAGTGGGCTTCATTTACTAATTAAAAAGTGCCCTCCTATGGTAAAATCCATGAGATAATCTGGACTCAGGTCTTGGGCCTGTTTCTGATCTCACTCTCACCACTATAATTCTAGAATAACTCTATTAAGTGGAGTTACACCAGGATTTTATGGATTTAAATGAGAGCAGAATTTGGTACTTAGATATGATCCTGCTAGGTGCTGAACATTCTAGTTCTGATCTAGCAAAACACTTAAGCACATGCTTAACATAAAGCATATGAGTAGTCCCACTGAAATCAATGGGACTATTTACGTGCTTAAAGGTGAGCATGGGATTAAGTGATTTGCTGGATCAGGGCCAGAGCATTCAGCACCTTGCAGGATTGAGCCCTGTCTCCTTATCATATACAGTCCCTTAACTTCATACTTGCACCTGATATATTTGATATTCTGTGGCTCTTTCCTCCACTTATCTTCAGTCTGGATAATTTTTCCACAGTTTCACTATTAATTTGGAAAGCTGAAAGTCAAAGTTTAGAGCTTTGCTTTGATGTAAAATGTCAGAACATAAACAACAGATGCAAATACTTCTTTAGTGACCACAAATCTGTCTGCTTCTTTTGAATCACAGCTAAAAATAATTAAATGTTGTGTTATTTGGCATAATACATCTTTTCTATCTTACATCCTGGAAATCCACTGAAAACGATCGGTAACTTTCAGCATCTGTCATGATTTCAAAATGTGTCAGAACTAGTTTAACCATCATATAACTTAATGTGAAAATACACTTGGGACCAAATTCTACTCTGTTCTGCTGATGCTACGCAACAGAGGGTAGAGTTTTGCCCATGCTGTCTGCTTTTCTAAACAGAAAAATGATGTGAAAAATGATCTGGTCATAATTATGCCTCTTAATTCACCTCCTTTACAAGGAAATTCATTTATATTACTGTTTTTTTAATGTTTAATTAATTTGTTCAACTATTTCCTTCCCCATCTTTTTATTGGACCTACTCAGTAGTAGTATGATCCTCACACTAGTACACACCGATGGGCACAGGCAATAGAAGTACTGATTGGATTACTTGCTTCTGAGACAATTGTTGAAATCCTGTAGTGATAAAGGAGCTGAGCTAAAGCTGGAAAACTATTGCTGGATAGTGAGATATGTTGTAAAAACATGTTTCCAGATACATACATATATTACAGTAGCAAGTAAATTGCACTGATTATAGAATACATGACCTTTTTGCCAAAGCACAGGCTTCTACTGCTTGACTTAAAGGAAAGTCTGCATTATCTATCATTAGAATTAATGAAATATTCCACTTTGACAGAAAAGATATTCTAATCAGTACATCTTATCACAAACAAGAAGCAACTTGCTAAAAAATGGTTACATCTTTTACATAGAATGCAACAGGATAATTAGCAAGAAAAAGGATAAACTTTTAAGTGCAGATTTCCAAAAGACCTAAATTCCTAGTTAGGCACCAGAAGAAGTGGATAGATTTTCAGAAGAGGACCCCAAACACGTTTTTGGTGGGTCAACTTAGCAAAATTCAAACTTCAGTTTGCAATTTTGTGATCTCAAGTTCTCACATTCAACATACGCACTCCAGTCCTCTCTGACAATATTGCCTCATGGAGATATCTGGGATGAATAGGGCAACAAACAAATAGTCACAAACATATTTATTATTGCGTCTGGAATTTTCAAAGGGGCCTAAGGAAGTTAGTCAGAGAGATTCAAATGGAGTTGGGCACCCAACTCCTACAAGTTTCAGAGTAGCAGCCGTGTTAGTCTGTATCAGCAAAAAGAACAGGGATACTTGTGGCACCTTAGAGACTAACAAATTTATTTGAGCATAAGCTTTCGTGGGCTACAGCCCACTTCATCGGATGTGGATGAAGTGAATTCCTACAAGTTCCTTTAAAATAGCAGCCTATCTATGCAGATACTCTCACCCATATTCCAAACAGGAGAATCAGCATCAGAAATATCCACCTTCCAAGATATACAGCATTCTCTACTGAGTCATGCACTGATCAATTGAAGAGATCCAGCATCTATTTTTACTAAAAAATAGTTTCGCTGTACAAAAGAGGCATTGAAAGGGTAGGCTAGATATGGCCAGTACAAACAGATTTCAAATGAACTGCCCTTTATCACTTAACATTTTATGAAAAAGAGCTTCCAATGTTTTTTTTCAAATAGTGTTATTCCTGGTGTGGGATCTTTTATAAAGTTCTGTTATCAACATAAGACTACCCTGTGGAAACCAAACTGACATCAGTGTCTAGATTTCATATGTAAAAGATTTTACTATGATTCAAAAAAATCCATTTAAATTTTTTTAAGACATTCAGTGGTCAATGTGTAGGAGGGCTTTTGTTTCCTGTGATTCAGATACTGAATGTGGAGGAAAATAACTATGTGATTATCTCTACATACAGAATAATCCATAAACTCATCTCTATTACCCATTAGCAAATACATAGAAGTGGGGATTTTCTCCAGAACTGGAAGTAACTTTAAAAGTTTGCCCCCTGTACTAAATAAAGGGTCCAAAGTGCATCAAGGATACATCAGCTCAGCATTTGCCCATAATATGGATTAGGAATTTACTAATTGGAATGAAAACGATCAAAACCTTTTTCCTGGCACAATAATAATCTATTTGACCTGAAAAATGCGAGTTTCTAATTCGAAACCATCTCTAATAATGTTAATAGTGTAAAATGTTTCAGGCTGTATCAGTAATACATTTTGCAGCTTGTTGATGGCAGAAAGCCTAACGCCCATAGGAATTTCCCATTGGAGCACAAAACACAGACATTTTCAGCAACTGTCTTTCTAACAGCTTTTCTGGATAATAAACAGTTTTTCTTCTGCTTATTTTTTCCCTTGTATTTCTGTATAATTCATATATATCAGATGATCATCTGTCATTAAAGCAAATGTGGAACATGCATTTTCCTCAACATTCCTTTACTCTGCACTAAATGTAAAACAGGCCTGAACTTTTCTTTCCATCCCCTTCCCTTCCAAAAAAAAAATACTCTCAGGACCACTAGAAATTAATGGCTTCTTTCAGCTATCAAAGCAGTACTGTAAAAATATTGACTGTTCTTTCATAATGAAAAGACATTTTTAAAAAAACACTGCACAATATTTGGTAGCTTATGAAAAAGGTGACATGGTGCTGAAAGTTTAATCATGGCATAATTTTAAATCCCCAAATTGGATGACAAAGTTTAGGGCAAAACCATGAGTGGAGTGCTGAACTGTAATCAGCAGATCAGTACTTAATAGGTTACTCTCTCCTTCGACATCAATATCTTTGACATAAGATTCCTATGCACTGGACCTTGATCTGTTGTCCATTATACAGCTTTATGCTATAGTCCCTTATTATATTAACTATATTTTCATTACAAAGAGGAGATTCTAGATATGTTGGATTTCTGCAAGCTGCTCCCACCCGCAAAGGTGTAAAGTCCCAACAGGGTTTCAAAGATAAAAGAAGAAATACAGCATAGGTCCTTAGGCTCCAAAGTGTTTTGGGAGCTTTTGAAAAATTTATCCTAAGACCCTAGCAGCCATGAGCAGATTGTCCTCCATGAAGACAAAGTTATTGGGTTGTTGATGATTCTTCAGACCTCACAGAATTGCAAGTAAAACCGTTTCCTAAGAATTAGGCAGCAACCCACCTCCAGTGCCAAAAAGAGGATGAATTCACAGGGAGGCCTGAGTTCTCATGATTGGTTCAGTGATTTCCATGGGCTGCAGACTTTGAGTAGGCATTGGACAAGCTGGAGGCCTTGATTAGGCCTTGGAATGATGTGTACAGGGTTCGGGTTTGAGCAGGCTAGTTGAAACTAGGATATATAGAACAGGAGTACTTGTGGCACCTTAGAGAGCATAAGCTTTCGTGGACTACAGCCCACTTCTTCGGATGCTTATGCTCTAATAAATTTGTTAGTCTCTAAGGTGCCACAAGTACTCCTGTTCTTTTTGCGGATACAGACTAACACGGCTGCTACTCTGAAACCTAGGATATATAGGAGGTTTTGGGTTTGAATTTGAAAGAAGGCTATGCCAAACAGGGTGGGGATATGTGCTGTTTTCCCCTGTTCTTGGCTGCCAGGACAGTTACATTTAGAAGATATGCTGATTGGATTTAAAGCATGAATTTACTAGCATTTGGCTCAAGAGATCATTGGCCCCCTGCTATTTATAATGTCTCTGATGAAATGACCAATTCATGTTTTAGATTCCTTTATTTAAGGCAAGTGTTTCCTCTCTCTCTAGTTTTCCCCTTACATTCCGTCCTTGGTTATCTCTCCAGTTATCTATCCAAATTTGTGTGTTTAAACAAAAATGTTTCCCACTATCTCCCAACACATCATTATCCCTCTTTATGTAGGGATCTCATTGTAACTTCTTAGTGAAAGCACAATTTGTTATCCTGAAAACTAATTTATTATAATGGTGTGAGAACAAGACAGAAATTATATTTCATGAAAAAATGTACTGAGAATGAAAAGCTTCTCTTTAAGTGCATAATCATGGAATATGTTGCCTTTACTGTATCTCTGAATACCAAATTCTTTACTCTCTCTTGTGAATTACTTCTCATGCCTCCTAGGGGACATTTGGATTAGGTGTTTGCTGCTTGAATTAAATACCCAACAAAAGAATCTATTCTCCAAACAAGACATGGGGATTTACAGAGCAAATCCCATTGATGACAATAAGAGTTACATAGTTAGCATCCCTCAACCACATGCAGAATTCCCACTGATGTCAATGGGAGCACTATTCTTGTATGGACTGAGGCCAACCTATGGCTCTTCACTTCTAAAAAAACAGAGCCCAAAGATTCTATTACAAGAGCAAAGGGAGACTAAAGGCCTAATTCTGCTCCCATTAAAATCAATGGGAGTTTTACGAGTGACTTAACAATTTATTTCCCTGACAATTAAGTTACTATAATGGTGCAAGAACAAGAGAGAGATTGTATTTAATGGTAGAAGAAGTGGGGCCTAAGAAGTGAGCCATTGGTGGTGAAGAAACTTAACAAATAGGTAACTTTGCGTATGTGTACACTGCACACTAAGTCCGGGCTCTGGCTCAGGTTTAAGCCAAAGCCCCCCTTCCATCCACACACAACTCAGCTCGACTCAGGTGAGAAAGCACTCAGGACCCAGATTCTGAGTGGCTCAGGACACTGCTGAGGATGGAGCGGTCAAAGCCTGACTCCCGCTGAGACTTGCTTCCAAGCCCTGTCATTTTGCAGCATGGATACAGGTCAAGCCACAGACGCGAGTTGGCAGATCTGCATAGTGCAGTCTGGATATGTTGGCACCTCTGAGAGACCCAGATCCAGCAGTTGTAAACCCAGGTTTACAATGCAGTGTGGACGCACAGGCAAGAGCTTGGAAACACTGAGTCCACAAGCCAGGGTCCCACAGACCTGGGCTTAGTGTGCAGCCTAGACATACCCTTAGGTGCTCACCCTAAAATTCTCCAACTGGTGTTTTCATACTAATAATTTTTACTCAAATTTTGTAATATATTGTACATTTTTGTAAAATGTGAAAATATTTGTACGTTTACTCATACAAGTATTCTCCCACCTTTGAAAGTTATGGAGTGTCATGAAAAAACTGGAAAATATTTGATGATTAAAATTTTAGTGGTATAAATCTGCATAGTTCAGCTGAAGTCAATGGAGCTATGTTGATTTGCAGTATTTAAGGATCTACCCCTTCAATTACAACCAGTAGCAGCCTTCTGACTTAAACATGTGATTTCATTCTTTTCACTGAGTAGAATATGGACAATGTACAGAGACCTTAGACAAACTCCCATGCTGTGGACAACTTTAATGTTTAATAATATAATAAAATATTTGATTTACTTAAATGCCAAAGCATTTCTTCTGATTAAACTGTTGCCTCAGAATAGAAACTTGTTTACTGAGCTGATGACAGAGTCCTTCTTCAACAAGATGGCTGCTGCCACCACTCAGACTCAACAGTGACAGCCTGGGAAGCTGGGAAGCTTTAAAAAACAGACAGACATTTAGTAAGATTCTCTGTGACATCATTGCTTTGGGAAAAAGTAAGCGGGGCAAAGGAGAAGCTAAAGAAAAATACTCACTGTGGAAGTTTAGCATTGGCAACAATAAAAATATTTTCTTAAGAAATAAAGGAATAAATACATAAAAATAAAAATATAATAATAAATAATAAAAAGCTAGAACTGAAGATATTCAGGCCTGATGTTAAAGAAATCTGCTTGCAGCCTAATATGTTGGAGGAATTTTATTCTAGAAGAGTTTATGCTGCCAAGATCAACGCAATTGCAATTGTGTTGTATCTGCAATGGCCAGATTGTGACTCCTAACTCTAACATGACTACTTCCACTGGCTTCATTTGAAAAAGAAATTAGATGGATAACTGCTCACCAATGTGATTAAGGGACTCACAGCCTGGAACTACGTAAACAGCTGCAAAAGATTACAGCTGTTCGGGGTGAAACATTCTAAAAACCTTTGCAAACAGGATGACTAGATAGCAAGGGTGTAAAATTGGGACAGGGATGAAGGGCAATAGATGTCTATATAAGACAAAGCCCCCAATACTGGGACGTCTGGTCACCCTATTTGCAAATGTTATGCAATTTGCTTTTGTAAGATTTCCGATGCCTCCCTATGAACTGCTCAGGTCCAAGAATTTATTCAGATATTACACACAAGCATGGTTCCCACGGTTACTTTACTGTTGCTGCTTCTAGCACTTCAACTGACACTGTCTTCTGCTCAGAATAAATTCCAATCCATAAATACTTGTAAAATAGAACCATATATAATATCACCACTATGTGCAGTTACAGATTTGACTATTTTTGCTATTGTGTATGAGGTTGTTCTCTTGTTACTGTTCAAATACATTAGGTCATTCATAAATTAAAACTTCTTGACATCCCCAGAGGGGGGCAGGAATGAGTGAAAAACCCCTATGTCCCTCCCCCCCCCTTCCCCGAGGACAGGCATTGCTATTGTGGGAGGTGCTTGCAGTGCTGCTTAAAGGGGGTGTTGATCTCGATCACAACTCTGTAACCATGCAGAGGTCACTCCAAATCTGGCCCAGAGGGTTTAGCTGACAATGTTCAATAAGGAGAGGAGGTCTATACAGCTATAATGTGTCTTGGAGCGTTTTCAGCATTCTCTCTTCATTTTTGGACATCTGTAGCTCATAACAAGTGCCAGATGTGCATCCAGTGCAAACAAAAATTCAAGTGGCTAAATATATACTGATATCATGGCAATTCGATGGGATAGTCCCATTGTGAACTTTTCTCTATTGAAATACACGAACAGGCAACATAGACCTTAACGGCAGATCAGAAGAGAGCCTCCAGTGCAGTAAGTAGCATGTTTCCCCACACTACTGTCTGTCCTTTTTGAAGTAGTCACATAATGAACCAAAAAAATCCTTGTTTTAGTACAATAAATATACATGTGAGACTTTGATTTTACTTAATTTCCGCTCGCAAATGTGTGACTTGGTAAGTGGACAGCAGTAGCGTAACACCCACGAGGATTGTTTGTAAAGCAGTACTTCCGTTCAAGCCATTCTTCTCCATATTTCTTCTACTGAGTGTAAGGGGACTGTTGCCCCCTTACTAATATTCAGTGGGGTGTTTTGGTTGGCTAGCTCCCAGCACTGAAAGGGGAAGGGTCGATGGCNAGCCAGGAAAGTTCCCCACAATAGCGGGACCATTCCCCCGCTTACATGAGCATGAGAGAAAGTACAAAGATGCTGGATTGTAAATGGAATGTGGACGATGAAGGCTGGCATCCTGGGCTGAACAGAGGTGGGAACTGACCTTTTGATACTAGATGTGAGATGACAGGTGGGATGGGGATAGATTGTGAAGGGCCTTGACGGTGAAGACAAGTAATGTATGTTTCAGATGACAGAGATGAGGGAGCCAGAGGAGGGATGCAAAGAGAAAGTTGTCACGGGGTCAAGGCAACACGCTAGGAAACTGATCTTTACGATATGGATATGGACAGAGCAAGATTGCATTTCTCAAGGCCAGAGAGAAGGATGTTGCAGTAATCAGAACTCAAAATAATGAGAGCCTGGAGGAGAGCTTTTGCTAGGTGGATGGACAGCAAAGACTCTAGCTTCAGTATGTGATGAAGAAAGAATCTGCAAGACTTGGACATAGCCTGGACATGAAGACCTAGGACATGAGGACATAGCCTGGACGTGAGGACCAAATCGACGACTCCCATGATTGGAGGAGATGTAAAACTGACATTCTGATTACTTGCCTTCATTAAAGATCTGATGGCACTTTTCACAAGCATATAAATGTGTTAACTCTGCTGTCCTGGCTAACTTTCATCAGGGTAATTACATTCTGCTTTCCTAAATCCCTCTCTGTTTACACATAGGTATGCTGTTAGTCATCTCCTGTGTTAACATGTTGTGTAATGTTATCCTGTGTTGTTAATTGTTGCTGCGTGTGTCACCAGAGGTATCTGCATGGATGGAGGGAGAGGGGGAGTAAGGATCCTTGCATATAGTTTGTTAAAATTGTGATTTTTTGAGATGGAAAGGCATTATAGAAATGCAAATGTATATCTATAGCTGTGGGGAGCAGCAATATGGTCTAGTGGTCGCAGCACAGATCAGAATCTGCTGAGTTCTAAACCAGACTTTGCCACTGTCTCCCTATGTGGTCTTAAGCTACTCACTTAGCTTTATTATACCTCCATTTCCCATCTGAAACAATGAAGATTAACTGGTTAATGTTTAGATCAGCCATCTGAAAATGTAAGTCTGAGTGTGAGTGCTAAGTATTATTTAAAAGCTCTTATTAAATGCTGTTATTCAGAACTGGGCAATTCTCTGATGCAGCTAGTGGCAATGAAATGACTACCAAGTTCAGCAATCTTTTAAACATTAATTTGTTCCTGAATAAGAACTTGGGGGACCAAAGCTCTCAAAACAAACCAGATCAGTTTAAAAAAAACCCTTTAAAATGTTTTAATTGGCCCTTGCAAATAGCTTTAAGTGCCAACATCAATGTACAGTGCAGCTTTAGATGCTGAAGATTTCCTCCTAAAATATATCAAAAGGTATGTTTAGACTTAAAACACTTGAGCTTTTAAAGACACTTAGGATACGTCTAAACAGCCAGCAGCAGCCCGTGGCAGCAAGTCAGAGGGTATGTCTACATTGCAGTTAAAAACCCACAGCTGGCCCATGCCAGTTGACTGGGGCACGTGGGGCTCAGGGTAAGAGGCTGTTTAACTGCGGCATAGACATTCAGGCTTGGGCTGGAACCTGCGCTCTAGGATCTTGCAAAGCGGGAGAGTCCCAGATCTCAGACTGCACCCTGAATCCAAACCTCTACACCTCAATTAAACAGCCCCTTAGCACGAGCCCCTTGAGCCCGAGTCAGCTGGCATGGGCCAGCCATGGGTGGTTAATTGTAGTGTAGACATACCCACAGTAAACATACCCAGGGAGACGGGGTCAACAGGCTCAGGTTTGCAGGGCTCATGCTCTGGTGCTAAAAGCCCACTTCTGTCCATAGGTTTCAGCTCAAGCCACATGCCTACACAGCCCTGTGAGCTTCCATCTGTCCAGGTGGGCTCCGGGACTCGTTCTGTGAGCTGTATAGGAATATCCTGAAAGCCCTGGAGACTGGTAACAATTTTTAAGCATTTTCTTTTTTAACCCCTGGATATTAATTTTATCTACGCTGTCTGGATCATTTAGTCTGCATAGAAAATAAGCATCAGTGACTGACATAATCCCATTTATTTCCAAACTCTAATGAGCACTCTATTCCCTACTTAGGGCACTCACTGGGATGTGGGAGACCCTCAGATGAATCCTCATTCTGAAGCAAGGACTTACACCTAGCTCTCTTCCTGTCAGGTTAGCACCCTCACCATCAGTGTATAGGGTATTCGGGGGTGAGTGTTTCTCAATCTCTCCTGTTCCGCTTTGTATAAAACACTTGAGTCACTGGGCCAGAGAAAGAGAGCAAGAATGACTCTAGAGTCTTGCAGTTAGGGCACACACCTTGTAGAGGAGATTCCTAAGAGGTCTCCTACATCCTAGGAGAATGGCCTTATCACTGGGCTATTGGGCGTAAGGGTAGTGGCAGCAGCACCACCTCCTCTGGTTTTTATAATGATGCCTAAATCCTCTTGTGAATCTAGCCTGAAAAATCAAAATATTATGTTTTGATAATTGTCAAAACAAAAATTTCCAAAATTTCCAAAAATGTTTGTTTCTTCTTTTTTTATTTCATCTGAAACAAATTGTCAAAACTGACCCAGATTCATTAAATGTTTCAATCAACCCAAATCTGCATTTTTTGGTGAAAAGTTTTGCCCCCAAACTTTCAACATTTGCCAGATCATTCAGACTATTGTAGAGTTTTGTATAGCATCCATTGCCATACTATCTAAATAGATGTTTTGAAGTATATGTAATTTATTATTAATATTACTAAAGAACAATTAATATCAAAATCTAAAATAAGGTAAATAATTTTTCAGTACTTCTTTTGGTCAAGAATACTATATTTCACAAAGGACATATAAAACTTGCAAAAGTGGCTGCATCTTTGCCACTTTTATTGGACTATAAATAAATGTGCAGTTTCACTGTACTCTCCAAATATCACAAGAGTAGGGAATAGGATTTATAGTCTCTAGACGAGAGTAGTATTTCATGGAATGGCATCTTGGCCTAATTAAATACTGCATTTAACTTCAGAATATACTTTTAATTTTTTAGTGACCATACTCCAATTTTCCCTAATATGTTGCATGATGAATGAGTTCAAAAACTTTTTGAAACCCTCCTTAAAAATACTTGGCTTTATCCATTAAAAATCCACTTACAATGCAGATCAGGTGTTCCTTGTCTAAATCTGTAGCTGAAGTCTGATAACCAGACTCTGCTTCACTTTTTGGTAATAATGTCACAACTGTTGTTCTCATCACTTTCGGGCCAGAGGTAATTCAGAGTGGGAGGGAAGGCTGAATTCAATCTCCAAAATCTGCAGGACTGAATTTACTCCTCACTGCAAACCATAACAGGCCAGATTCTGCCACCCTTGCCCACAGCAAGTCAGATTCAGGAAAGCACTTACGCATAAGGGTTGGAAGGATGATCTAGTGGATAGAACACTGAACTGGGACTCAAGAGACTTGGGCTTAGTTCCCAGACACAGTCTTTCTGTGTAACCTTTGGCAACTAACCCTACCCTGTACCTCCATCCCCCAGCTTTCAAATTGGGATAGTACTTCCCTACCTCAGAGGGATGAGCAAGGATAAAAATCCATGAGTGATTACGAGGTCCTCAGATGCTATGGTGACAAGGGCCATGCAAGTATGCGGATAGGATAACTCAGCACTTTTCAAAGCAGAAAATGAAAGGAAGTCAAAGAATGAATATCTGGAGGGGAGGAATTTTAGATCCAAAGTGTGGCTCTGCATACATACAGACCAATCCTGCAACCCCCGATGTCCCTCAGACACAGCAAACTCCACATTTCTACTGCTGAGGAGGAAGAATGGGCAGTGCAATAGAGAGGGCTCCAGGGCTATTGCATGGAGCACAGCAGGGGCCATATTGACAGTCTGTTAAAGTCATACCCAGTACATGCAACCAGACCTATATCGGTGCATGCTGTGAGCTGTGCCTGCTTCTTCAATCCATTCCCTGCAAAAGCAACTGGCCTGCATGATTCCATTACCCCCTACTTCAGGCTTGTTACAGGGACCAGCTTAAGCATTACAATATCTCATTAAGATATGCTCCTACACTATCAGCTAGATACTTACCTATCTTAGCTGCTTATGTGGCACCCTTTACTGTAGGATCTGAGCATCTCACATTCTTTCATGTATTTATCTTCACAACATTTTTTAATGTATTGATCTTCACAAGGTAGCGACGTGCTACTATCCCCATTTTACAGAAGGGTAACTGAGGGTACGTCTACACTGTGTTAAAAACCCCATGGCATTGAGCCTCAGAGCCCAGGTCAGCTGACTCAGGCTCGTGGGGCTATAAAATTGCAGTGTAGCTATTCGGGCTGGACCTCACCCTTTGTGGTCTCAGAGCCTAGACCCCAGAATCCCCACTGCAATTTCATTGCTCCAAAGTCCAAACCAGCTGATGTGGACCAGCCACAGGTCTATTATTGCAGCATAGACATACCTGATGTCACCAAGGCCACACATGAAGTCTATGACAGAGGAGAGACTTGAACCAAGATCTCGCAAATCCTTGGCTATTGCCCTCACCGCTGGATCATCCTTCAACTTACCCATACTGCCGAAACGGGACATAAGAATTGGCTAGCAGCTGTATTCTGATACAGGTGAAATGTTACATCTTCCTAAGTTTGTCAGACAGAACATAACTACACATGGAAGACAGGCAAGGGACACAGAATAGTTAACAGAAATCTGACTGAGTCAATAACTTTAGCTGTGGAGACATATTCCTCCCCTAAAAACAGTGATCAACTCTGTAGAAAATAACATCAGTGTGATTGTAGCTATATATATTTTCAAGGAATTTGGATCCACTGTATTGTTCTGTACATATAATTAGCAAGGGACCAAACATTTGGGCTTCAAATCCCAGTATGGAGCAGATTTGCAATAACATTCAAACTATTCTGACAGTTAAAACTATATGTTGTCAAAATCAAATGGGCATGGCACTTTCACACACAACACCCAAAAAAGCTGAAAGTTAGGGAGGCTTCCATTTATAAGTATGCTCTACATCTCAGCAAAATACATTTATAACTTGCAGCCAGAGATACAAACTAAGCTAACTGAGGCAGACAAAACGTATAGCAAGCCATTTCTAACACTGACATGAGTTCATTATGCTTGGACGAGTTTCATTTCTTCTCCACACCAGTATATTTGAACTGCTGGAGTGCTGAAACACCATGAAGTAATCACCCAAGTGGGTTCTTAAACTGAATGTAAAAGTCTGTGGAAGAAGCTTGAATGGCAATTCTGGAATACGTTTTTTGTAACAAAATGAACAGTAATTACGAAAAATCTTTCATTTTAATTGTGTCAATTTTTCAACAATCTGCCAATAGTAATTTGCACATATTTAAGGTGACAAACCATAGAAATTAGTTTGGAGACAATAAGCTCCATAGCTAAGATTTGTAATTTGGGCATTTTTTAAAAGTTGTACAAACTTTAGAACATTTAGATGTGAGCAGAGTCTGAATGAGCTCTCCCCTGACATCTAGTGATGACCTTGGGGAAAAGGCTTCAGGAATACACTGTTTCCATACATGCACCTACTCTGCCTAGGTGTGCACCAGATGGAGCTGCTTTGCCCAAATGATCCATTTTGGCTGGTTTGGGGTTACAAATCACTCTAGTACTTGAATGCAGGGGTAATGAAATGTTTTTATCCTTATAGTAGAAGTAAAGGGCAGCAGAACTGTGCTTAGCATGCCCTGATGGAGGGGATAAGCAGGGAGTAGGGATATCAGACCCCAGTGAAGAGGAGAGGGGGTGGGAGCAGATGTTCTGAACTGGTGGTGGGACTCTCCTAAAGAGACCTAGACACTATTTGACCGCTTCCTCGCCAGTGTTTAATGGCAGAGCGGAGTAGACTCAATTAAGGATCCCTCTTTTCAAAATCTGACATCAGGAATCATAACATTCAAAAACCAGTAGGAGAACACTTCAATCTCTCCGGTCACTCAATAAGACACCTCCAAGTGGCAATTCTTCAACAAAAAAACTTCAAAAACAGACTCCAACATGATGCTGCAGAACTGGAATTAATTTGCAAACTGGATACCATCAGATTAGGCCTGAATAAAGACTGGGAGTGGTTGGGTCATTACAAAACCTGAACTTAATTTCCCCAATACTAATTTCTCCCTACTGCTACTCATACCTTTTTGTCAACTGTAATCATAGAATATCAGGGTTAGCAAGGGACCTCAGGAGGTCATCTAGTCCAACTTCCTGTTTAAAGCAGGACCAATCCCCAACTATTTTTTTTGCCTCATATCCCTAGAAGGCCCCCTCAAGGATTGAGCTCACAACCCTGTGTTTAGTAGGCTAATGCTCAAACCACTGAGCTATCCCTCCCCGTGTGGGTCACTCGCTTACCTCTAAGCTGCCACAAGGACTCCTCATTGTTTTTTCCCTTTGCAGTAGGTGATTCCTACAGCTGTTGTCACTGCTGAGCAAATCTTGGGGCTCAGCCTTAGATCTTGTGTGGGAACAGTGAAAGGCAATACAGAAACTGCACTGGCAGAGAGGTTCCCCACTACCTGCGGGAATCACTGAGAGCTGTAGGTGGTGGAAGCTCAGAATGTGATGTCACAGCAGAGGTGGCAGCAGAGAGACAGGGGACAGCGGCAGCAGAGAAAGAGTGGTGGTGGCAGTGGTGATCCAGTTGCAGAAGTTGCAGCAGCAGAGCCATTGCTTAATTCCCCTCTCTAAGGGTCAAACATGAACCCTGTGAACGCACCTCTGAACTCTGGGTGTTTGCTACCCAAGGCCAGCCAACGGTGAGTGGGCTGCAGCGGAGGGGGAGGGGAGTGATGTGTTAGAGGGACATTTGTTTGTCAGACTTTCCCATTGCAGGTGGGAAACTGAGGCAAAGGACACTGCCCAATGTGTTGTGAAGTCAGGTTTGCTTATGGTCCTATGATTTTGAAGGTGGCTGTGGTGTTTTCCCAAATAAATGCTTGGTTCCTTTTCATAAAAGTTCTCTATTGTTATACACAGACTCTGTGTTTGTGAGATGGGACGTTTTGCCTCTGAGAGGAGCACCAGGGTGGTGGTAAGGTGTCCCAGAGTACAGTCTGGGGGCTCAAACTGGTTCTGTTTTGTATTGTTAAGAGGAATCCTGGGCATTGAACCTGGCCCTTGCTGCCGCTGCCTCCACCCAGCAGAAGAGCTATATAAAAACTATGATAATCTGAGACTATTTACAACTGTATTTTCCTTTTTTTTAAAGTATAAATGAGTTTCTTTTTGTTAAATAATAAAAGTTCTTCTGAATTGTAATAAATGCGAAAACAAACCATCAAATCACATGTTAGTACAATATCCTGGAATATTTGAATATACACCGGCCTTATTCCTCTTTCAGGTTCCATATGGGTGCGAGGAGGATAGAGCACCAACTAATTACCCTAACACTGGCATGGTGTCAGCAAGTTGCTTGAGCACCAGAATATAAACGCTGTGGGCCCAGTCTTGCACATCTTACTCAGGCAAAATTCTTTGCTGCTGCCAATTGGCAGTTTTGTTTGAATAAGAACTGACAACACTAACAGTGTCTTAATGACAGTACAGCTTATCAGCCCTAAAAATCATTTTATAAAATCTAAAACTGGCTCTGAAAAGCCCTGCCACAGGACTGCATGGTCCCTTTAAGGCACTTGCATTGTGTGGGGCAGAACTACACACACTCAGCAAGAGATGCAGGAAACACTGTACCTCTGGGAGCTCCCAAGCATGCAAGAGAAGTGCACACACTACTACACATCTTAGTAGCATATAGCACATGCTTCTGTTCCTGGGTAACTACCCCAGGGGAGAAAAAGGGGGTATAGCCAAGTTCCTGACTAATGTACTCCCATTGCAGGGTAACTAGAATGCATGGGTACTCAGGGAGCATAAGGACTGCAGTTGTGCTCTTGTGCAAGGTATCTTGTGCAGGGAAAAGGGAAACTCACATAACACAAGAATCATCCAATGAAATTAATAGGCAGCAGGTTTAAAACAAAGAAAAGGAAATGCTTCTTCACACAACGCACCGTCAACCTGTGGAACTTGTTGCCAGGGGATGTTGTGAAGGCCAAAATTATAACTGAGTTCAAAAAAGAACTAGATAAGTTCATAGAGGGTAGGTCCATCAATGGCTAGTAGCCAGGATGGGCAGGGATGCAAAACCATGCTCTGAAATGTCCCCAGGATCTCTTTGCCAGAAGCTGATAATCGGCGACACAGGATGGATCACTTGATTATTACCTGTTCTGTTCACTCCCTCTGAAGCAGCTAGCATTGGCCACTGTTGGAAGACAGGATACTGGGCTAGATGGACCATAGGTCTGACCCAGTACAGCCATTCTTACATTCTTCATACCCTTCCTGTTGCTCACATGTGTAGAACCTGCCACAGCCTAGCCCCTCAGAATACAATTCTCCCACAGAAATGTAAAGAAAAGAGATCATAAATTCATCTGAACGATTTTTTTATTTACATGTATACCTGTCCTATCTACTCTCCCAAAATAAAGTGTCTGATCCTCTACTGCTTTACTTAAGGCAAAAGTCCCATTGTTTTCAATAATGATTGTTGAGCATTCCCTACATAATCACACTAAGGAGCAAATCCAGCTTCTCCATCAGTGGCAGATGGCCCCTTGTAGCTGAACTGATGCAGTCCGTTGGGCAAGAGGAAAAGGTCTGGGGTAGGAATATGGAATGCACAAGGGTGCACAACCCCTAGAGGGTTAGGAACTATGTTCCATGTAAAATCCCTGAGCAGAGGCATGCATGGGAAGTGGGAGGGAAAGAGACTGGAAGTGGAGATCTACTATTATGCAAATCCTGTTTCCCCATCCTTTCCTCCATGTGCAGGGAATGGATTAGCTGTTCTGTGGCCTAGGACCTGAGATTTCCTACCTGCATTTATCCGTCCAGTGTCCAAACCAGTTACTAGGGCTGGGCACTTGGTAGATGATCAGTCAGCATAGGTGCTGGAACTAGGGGTGCTGCCACACCCTGTGGCTTGAACTGGACTCCATTATACACAGGGTATACAGTCTGGTTCAATGGCTGTCAGCACCCCCACTATACAAATTGTTCCAGCACCCGTCAGTCAGAATGCCCCATTGATTTCAGTGGGAGTTTTGCCTAGGTAAAGATTACATGCCTAGTCCATAAAAAGGTAAATCAAATGGGAAAATCAGTATGGACACTTTGAATCACGTTGACATTCATTTTAGGACATTAATTTGAGATAATGACCTGCCCTGAGGGTTTCCCTAAAGATGATCATTTTTATTGTAAATGCTAAATTCTGTCCACTCAGATTTGATCTTTCCCAGTCTCCATAGCAACGTGCCACAGAATAAAAGGTGGAATGACTGGTATGAATATGTTAATTATTTACTTTTTCAGTCCATTGATGCCATTTTGCATATTCTTCCATTCAACCCATTAAAAATGTCCTGTTGTTGCTATGCAATCACTGGACTGTGTGGAAAGGTAAACACTGAAGTCTTTATCCTTCTGGTAGCTGACAGCTTCTCTCATTTGGGAATGAAAATGATTGTCTTCCCTCCCCCCCCTTTTCTCCTTGTCAAATAACAATGGAGGCTGCATTAGTCACAGGACGCATGGAACTCTGCCAGGAAAAGAAAGTAATGCTTCTGTAGAAAACCTAATAAAAATGTCCACCAGGCTTTGAAACTGACCCTTATCACCAGCCAAACCAGAATGTAATTGGCAAAATGGAAAAAAAAAAAAAGCAGAGCCTCACTTTGCTTCACAACTTTCAAAGAGCCTACAAACCTTGTTAAAATGTAGCAGCAGTGGCAAGTCCAGAGTCTTTGCCAAAGCCCTCCAGCAACATACTCCAAAAAGTCTGACGGAGAACAGGCTCGCATTGAAACAGCCTTGCTGGTAAGGTTAGCTTCTGTCAATATCTCCCTTAGTACAAACAGAAAAATTCTCTTTGATTTGTTTTCTTGCTGAGATATCCTGTTGGATTTATTTCATCTGCAGTCCATAGGATCAGATCTTGCGGTCCTTTATTCAGACAAAATCCAGATGAAATCAATGGGGGTTTTGCCTGACTGAGGAAAACAG
The DNA here is from genome assembly GCF_013100865.1 of Trachemys scripta elegans. Lineage (NCBI taxonomy): Eukaryota > Metazoa > Chordata > Testudines > Emydidae > Trachemys > Trachemys scripta. The sequence goes on from NC_048299.1 coordinate 250,811,086, forward strand.
GACTGGGACTTCCAGGATCCTGCTGTGTATTAGTTGTCACAAAAATGTTTTACTTATACCAACTATTATTCTGCTTGGTTTATTATAATATAATTAAGGGACAGATTGTATCCTCAGTTAAACCCAAGCAAAATCACTGCGGCTGATTCTTTACTGCCTTGCACCTTGCATAGTTATTTATGCCTGTACAAAGTAAGTGTAAAATGTCTCCATTATGATTTATGCCAATGCCTGGATCTAATCCTTCTCCCAATGAAGCCAATGTCAAGGGATGTGGATTCTCCATCACATGAAGTGTTTAAATCAGGATGAGGAGTGAGATGGTGGCTACACTGAAGTCAAGGTGCACCCAGATGTCTTTCTAAGAATATGTTCTAGCTCACTCATAAAATATGGGCTTGATGCAGGAATTCCTGGCCTGCATTGGGCAAATGGTCAGAATGACAATCACAATGCTCTCTTTGGGCCTTAAAAAAAACCCAACGATGACTCCATGAGAAACTAAGGGCTTGTCTATACTTACGCGCTGGTTCAGCGGCAGACAATCGAACTTCTGGGTTCGATTTATCGCGTCTTGTCTGGACGCGATAAATCGAACCCAGAAGTGCTCCCCATCGACTCCGGTAATCCTGCTCAGTGCGAGGAGTACGCGGAGTCGACGGGGGAGCCTGCCTGCTGCGTCTGGACCGCGGTAAGTTCGAACTAAGGTACATCGACTTCAGCTACGTTATTCACGTAGCTGAAGTTGCGTACCTTAGTTCGAATTGGGGGGTTAGTGTAGACCAGGCCTAAGTTTTACAGGATCAGGACTTAGGCGATCCAAAAAAAAAAAAAAAGAACAAAAAAAAAGGCCACCCCTGCTTTACAGAGCAATAGCAAATAATACTATCTTGCAAAATTATGCTCCAACTGGAACAATTCTTTTTTATGGCTGAATGAGAAAAAAAATATTTTAACTATCTATCATGGTGACAGAGTAGCAAATAGATTTTGCTTGGGCTGGCAAATCTTCCTGATAATATTGCAAGCCTGACAATGATTTTTCATAGGCAAATACTGAGGCTCTGCCATGTGATTGAAGCCAACGGAATACTTGGAGGTATGGTCTCTAGAATTGGGCCCCTCATTTTGTAACAGAGCTATCTTATTTTTTCCCCTGAATCTTTTTATTTGTGCTGGCCTTTGTTCATCATTTGTCCTGCTCTCTTTGTGGACCATGACTGCAGAATTTTAATGAGCTCCACGCAGAGCTCCTTTCTGAACTTGTTTTGCAAAGAGACTTGTCATACAGAGAAATTCCTTGTGTGCCACTGCTTTATTGTTTTTACGCAAGTTTAAGTCAGTCTTGATTTCACTCCATACATTTCTCTATTTGATCCTACTGTACAGATACACCGTCCACACCAGCCACTAAAAGAGCTCAGCGTGGTATTTATTCATGCTCACCTGCTTCTCTATCTCCTCAGGGCTCCATCATGCAGTGCTTAGTCAGTCAAAACTCCCATTGAAGCCAATGGAAACTTTTGCCTCAGTAAAGACTTCAGAACTGAGCTGTTATTGCGTCTGTCTATGGAACACTTAGCAATTCCCAGACATTGCTGGGCAACTCAGGGTAGTTGAAGAGTTTTTCCCTGTTTATGATTCCATAATAGTTGGCTAAATACATGGCAGATCATGAGTGGCTTTTGTGTGGGTGTTTAAGAGTAGGGAAGGCTGCAAGGAGTTTTCTCTGCCCCTGTGCCCCGCACAATAGCTGCTTATCTCTGCAATCCCTATCACTGTTGGGGATACACATTGCCAGGTCAGCTGAGGCTCAGCAGAGGTTGGCATGACCTGAGCACCTGATCTTGCACAGCAGGGAATATGGAGAAGGATCATGTCTCTTGGAGGTGCTACCTATTAAGATCTCCCTGCTGGTTTAAATTACAATGAAGTGTAAAATTAAACTGGAAAATGGCAATCATATGCTGATGAGGTCAGTCAAAATGATATTGTTGTCCGTGACCCCTCGAGATTGAGGATGATCTTTCACAAGTTTTATTTTTCATGGGTCCTTTGGTAACTGAGGAGTCCAATCCTTGAGCCACAGGCCCGTTGGCAAATGTTGCAGGTGGTGTTGGAAGACAGGGTTGGGCCGTGATTGCTGCATGACAGTTGTCTTTCCTTTTTTTTCTGGCATTTTTCTGTGACCAGGGCAAGGCGATTTTCCTCAAAAGTGGACGTTCCTTCTCTAACAAGTCTTCGCCAGTTAGCCCTATCCTGGGCTGCAGTCTCCCAGTGAGTGGTGTTGATACCACATCTCTTGATGTTTATCTTGACGGTGTCTTTAAAGTGTTTCTTTTGGCCTCATCATTTCCTTTCTCCTTTGGTGAGTTGGGCATACAGCAGTTGTTTTGGTAAGCGTACATCAGGCATGCGCACACAGTGCCTGCTCCACCTCAGCTGGTGCTGGATAAATAGGGCCTCAACACTGAAGATGTTGGCCTCTGTGAGGACACTGACATTAGTGCGATGATCTTTATGTTGAAGATCTTCTGAAGAAAGTGCTGGTACTGGCGTTCCAGGTTTTTGAGGTGTTTTCTATAGGTCACCCAAGTCTTGCAGACATAGACGAGAGTTGAGATTACCACCACTTTATAAACAAAGTTTAGTATGTGTTCTGATGTGATTGTTGACCACCCAGTGAGACAGTTTGCCAAAGGCAAGACTGGCACAGCGAATTCTGTACTGAATCTCGACGTCTATGTCTGCCCTCTGTCAGAGATGGCTGCCAAGATAGGCAAAGTATTCTACATTTTCCCGTTCTTCTTTGTCAATGTAGCTCTCCCTTGCTGGGTCTGATGATTGACCGGGGACTGGCTGGTGGAGAACTTTTGTTTTGCTGATGTTCAGAGTTATCCCTAGGCTTTTGTAAGCATCAGAGAAACAATTAAGGGCTGTTTGCAGATCCTTCTTTGAGTGTGCAACTACAGCACAATAATCTGCATACTAGAATTTGGTTATTGTTGCTGATATTACTTTAGTTCTGGCATGGAGACAAGAAAGGTTGAAGAGGTTGCCATCAATCCAATACTGGATGACAATGCCCTGAGGTAGACAGTCTTGGGTTAATGTTTTCATAGCTGCTAAGAAAATGGAAAAAAAGCGTGGGTGCCAGTACACAGGCTTGTTTTACGCCAGTTCGGATGACAAAGGGCTCAGATGTAGAGCCACTGCACAGGTTGGAGGCAGTCATCTGGTTGTGGAGGAGTCTTACAATGGTGATAAATTTGCTTGGGCAGACAAACTTTGACATGATTTTCCACAGAACCTCACAGCTGACAGAGTCGAAGGCTTTCGTCAGATCGATAAAGGCCATATACAGCTCTTGGTGTCTGTGATATACAGAGAGCGTAAAAGTACAGGAGATCAGGAATCGTAAGAATCTCTTACTAAAAGGAAACGTAGGGGTGTCCAAATCATGAGGACAACATCCATAGATGAGCAAATCACTCCTCATCAAAGAAATCATTGACTTGAACCTTCACCCCCAGTTCAAACCAAGCCATTTTGGAGATTTGTGCAAGCATTCCTGCTATTATTTGTATTTTCTTGTTCCCCTCCACTTCCTGCTGGGCTCTGAGATGGAAGTGCCAGATATCTCGCCTGTTCTCATGAGATTTCCAGTCCAATATTTAAGAACAATGCAACCACTTCCTCAACTTGCTTAAGTTTGGCCAATAAATAATTGGCCTGATTTTCAGAGACCCAGCAACACTATTTGAAGTCAGTGGGAGCCCCTTTGAAAATCAGATCACCTATTTAAGTGCCTACATGTGGATGTAGGTGTCTAACTTTAGTTACCCAAATTTGAAAATTTCAAGCTAAGAGGTTAAGAAACATCCAAACTTTGGAATGCTTCTCTGAACACAACATCCAACCTTTCTGAAGTTTGCCCAGGCTTCTGGAAACATCTAGTTTATATTAGGCATGTTCAGATGCTGAACAATCACTGGTATAGTCAGTCTTGTACTAAGAATCTGCCGTCTTATTTTGCAAAGTCAATTTCACTTTACAGGAAAGTTAACTATTTTAACTTCTAAGTAGCAGATTTGAGGGAGCTGAGTAATAGGGAAGATATTGGATCTGCTTCAGTTAACTTGTGTCCTGATCCACCAAACACATATCACTTTAAGCATGTGACTAGTCCCATTGACTTTAAAGTTAAACATTTAAATAAGGGCTTGTCTACATGAACATTTAGTTCATGGCAAGTTAGGGTGTGACTCTACCCTGCACTAGGCTGCCGTGGACTAACTGTGTGGACCTTGCTGTCATGCATTACCAGTTGGTTTATGCGCTTTGATTTAGTCCTTTTGGAAATGGGACTAGTCAAAGCGCATTAACAAACTGTTGATGCACATCAGCAGGGTCCATATGGACAGTTAGTCCACAGCAGCCTAGTGCGGGATAGACTTATACCCCATAATGCTGCAAACTAATGGTTTGTGTAGACAAGCCCTAAGTGTTTGGAGAATCAAGTACCGAATAACTTACCAAAGGTTTCAACCACATGATGGATATAGGGTAGAAATCTCTAAATAGATTAGGAAATCTTGCATATTGTTGGCATACTGAATAAGGATTAAAACTGCCCTTGATCAGTGGAAGTGCTGCGAGCAAATGGAGATTGCTATTGTTCCCCCAATTCTGTATTTTCATTGGGCCATTTTAGTTTGGTCATATACCTGTCTATAACTCCAACAAATGCTTCCATCCTCCATTTCCCTCTTCTGGCCACTGATTCCTTCATGGGACCTAACAAGTCTACTGTGCTTTGGCTGGAGTCATATACAGTATTTATTCAAATAACAAAAGTTAAGATTTGCAGGGTTTAGGTGAGAATTGCAGAACTCATTGCAGAGAATTCCCAAACCAGGGCAGATTTGAATAAAGCAGCTTGCCAGACACAATAGAAAGAGCAGAGAACATTCAGGGATTCTAACTTCAGAATCTAACTTCAGAAGCTCTCTACACCAACATTCTACACAAAGATGAACTACAAGCCGTCAGGAATAGTATCCCTAATAATGTCACGGAAAACCTGGTGACTCCCCACAACTATTTCAGATTTGGGGACAATTTATACCTTCAAGTTAGCGGAACTGCTATGGGTACACGCACGGCCCCACAGTATGCCAACATTTTTATGGCTGACTTAGAACAACGTTTCCTCAGCTCTCGTCCCCTAACGCCCCTACTCTACTTATGCTACATTGATGACATCTTCATCATCTGGACCCATGGGAAGGAGGCCCTTGAGGAATTCCATCAGGATTTCAACAATTTCCACCCCACCATCAACCTCAGCCTGGGCCAGTCCACACAAGAGATCCACTTCCTAGACACTACAGTGCTAATAAGTGATGGTCACATAAACACCACCCTATACTGGAAACCTACTGACGACTATACTTACCTACATGCCTCCAGCTTTCATCCAGACCACATCACACGATCCATTGTCTACAGCCAAGCTCTAAGATACAACCGCATTTGCTCCAATCCTTCAGACAGAGACAAATACTACAGGATCTCTATCAAGTGTTCTTAAAACTACAATACCCACCTGGGGAAGTGAAGAGACAGACTGACAGAGCCAGAAGGGTACCCAGAAGTCACCTACTACAAGACAGGCCCAACAAAGAAAGTAACACAATGACACTAGCCATCACCTACAGCCCCCAACTAAAACCTCTCCAGTGCATCATCAAGGATCTACAACCTATCCTGAAAGATGATCCCTCACTCTCACAGACCCTGGGAGACAGGCCAGTCCTCGCTTACAGACAGCCCCCCAACCTGAAGCAAATACTCACCAGCAACTACACACCACACAACAAAAACACTAACCCAGGAACCAAACCCTGCCACAAACCCCGGTGCCAACTCTGTCCACATATCTAATCAAGGGACACCATCATAGGACCTAACCACATCAGCCACACCATTAGGGGCTCATTCACCTGCACATCTACCAATGTGATATATGCCATCATGTGCCAGCAATGCCCCTCTGCCATATACATTGGCCAAACCGGCCAGTCTCTATGCAAAAGAATAAATGGACACAAATCTGACATCAGGAATTATAACATTCAAAAACCAGTAGGAGAACACTTCAATCTCCCTGGTCACTCATTAACAGACTTAAAAGTGACAATTCTTCAACAAAAAAACCTTCAAAAACAGACTCCAATGAGAAACTGCAGAACTGGAATTAATTTGCTAACTGGACACCATCAAATTAGGCCTGAATAAAGACTGGAAGTGGATGGGTCATTACAAAAACTAATTTCCCTCTACTGTTACTCACATCTTCTTGTCAACTCTTTGAAATGGGCCACCCTCATTACCACTACAAAAGTGATTTTTCCTCCCCTGGTATTCTACTGTTAATTGATTTGTCTCGTTAGCACTGACCCCGCACGTGGTAAGGCAACTTCCATCTTTTCATGTACTGTGTATATATACCTGCTACAGTATTTTCCACTGTATGCATCTGATGAAGTGGGTTTTAGCCCACAAAAGCTTATGCCCAAATAAATTTGTTAGTCTCTAAGGTGCCACAAGGACTCCTTGTTGTTTTAAATTCAGAAGGACCATTCTGATCATCTAGTCTGACTTCCTGTACCACACAGGGCATAGAATTTCCCAAAATAATTCCTAGAGCAGACCTTTTGGAAAAACATCCATTCTTGATTTAAAAGTTGTCCATGATGGAAAATCCCCCATGACTCTCGGTAAATTGTTCCAATGGTTAATTACCCTCACTGTTAAAAATGTATTTCTTACTTCCAGTTTGAATTTGTCTATTTCAACTTCCAGTCATTAGATCATTTTATCTCTTACCTTGCTAGATTGAAGAGTCCATTATTAACTATTTGTTCCCCATGCAGATACTTATAAACTAATCAATTTACTCCAACAGCTAGACCATATGAACTATGACAAAAGGTAAAGAGCATATTTCAATCTACATAGAGAAAATTAGAAGTCAGGATGCCTGTTCAGGATTTGAAAGAGGTATTTCCTAAATAAAGGGATGGGGATTGTCTTCATTTAAGTGAAATACTTGATACTTAGTCTTAAAGGTGCCACAGGACCCTCTGTTGCTTTTTACAGATTCAGACTAACATTGCTACCCCTCTGATACTTGATACTCAGAATTTCTTGTTTTGTCCTTGGTACACTTCTTCAAACTCTGATCACTAGATGTGAGTAAGTGGGCAGAACATCAGTTGAGATACAGTATTAAACAGTATATAAAAATTGTTTTAGTTTTGCTTGTTTTACTTTTTTCCAAATTTCAGCTCTATTGAATACATCTATAGCTTCATGTCTTTAACGAATACACTAAGACAAGTTATTTAGCTAGATGACCAAAAGAAAAAAAATAGAAATTCAAAAATGCTTAGATAAATCTGAAGTTGCTCAGCTCAGCTAATTACAGTTATTTATTAAGTACACAGATGAGTTATTCTTTAGTTCAGATATTCAAGAACCAGATGGCTCCTATCAACAGAGTTAAAAATAAACGAAGACCTTCTTCTTAAGCATCTGGTACTGGCAACTGTCAGAAACAGTGCCACGCTACAACATTCAAATCCAGATCTGGATTCTGAGTGCTTCTGTCCCAAAACTTTGGGAATCAAAAGTACCTTTTACTCTACTATAGAATTTGGATTTTGACTTGGGTTCAGATTCCAAACCTAGATTCCAAACCCCAAGAAGTGTGTCGGTGTTGAGATCTAGAGTTTTGGTTTGGGTCCCTCATCACTGAAGGTTTTTTAAATGCCAAAGGGAAGCTAAAAAAAATCAGTTATGTTAGACTTTAATTTGTTATTTGAATTAATTAGATTTTGGATTTTATACTGTATCTTTGTATTCACAGCTCTCTATTAAAGGTATAAAGCGCATGTTTGACGATTTTATGAACCGGACATTCTTAATCCCTGTTGTCCTCTCTCTCCTCTTAGCTAGTGCCTAGTGCAGCTCTTGATATGGAATGGATAGACTCCCATTCATGTCACTGGGATTCGAATTAGTCTCTGCTTCTTTTTATTGAGAAAATATCCTTCAAAGTGTTATTTTCAGTGTTTTGGTGCAGTGTTAACCTTCTATTTTGACTCTCACTGAGGCACTCAAGTTTGGCCTTGACACCTTAGTATTCAGAATATCATCAAGATTTAATACACTCCAATTAATTAGACAATCTCCAATTGGATGAGTAGCTGAACTTTTTAAAAAAAAGGTTTACTGGTCATCAATGAGCGGAATGGGGAGACGGTGGACTCCACTGATGGTAAAACTCAGTTTATAGACTGAAAGTCTGGAATTATTTCAATGTACTACATTGGTCTAACTGTAATGTTTGTTCTCATATTGAGACACCACTTAAGAGAGACAAGTTCTGGCAGGTGCTGAACATAAGGTAACCTGTGCACTGATCAGCGGTGGCTCCAGGCACCAGCGCTCCATGCGCTTGCCTGGGGTGGCAAGCCGCGGGGGGGGGGGGGGGGGGGCCGCCCCCCCCCCGGGGGGGGCCGCAAAAAAANCTGAACATAAGGTAACCTGTGCACTGATCAGCGGTGGCTCCAGGCACCAGCGCTCCTTGCACTTGCCTGGGGTGGCAAGCCGCGGGGGGGGCGCCCTGCCAGTCCCTGTGAGGCTCGCAATAAAATCATGAGAGTTGGGAACACTGCTTCTGTATGTATTTGTGTTCACTTTTTGACCATGAGTTTGTTCCATATGTAGTGAGGTTGTACTGTGGATACAATGATTTGCCTATTAATTAGTTTTAGGAAGTTCAGGAATGTGATGAAGAGATCTGAACTGCTTTTGAATATCTATGGAATTCATATACAATACAGTGTGTAGCTTTCAGCTGCACGGCTAATAAATAAACCAACATGTTGATTCTGCATTCTATGGACCAACCTTTTAAAATCATGAATGACATATAATTGCTCTAGAACATCAGGGCTGGAAGGGACCTCAGAAAGTCATCTAGTCCAACCCCATGGGCAAACCAGGACCAATCCCCATACAGATTTTTACCTCAGATCCCTAAATGGTCCCCTCAAGGATTGAACTCACAACCCTGGAGTTAGTAGGCCAATGCTCAAACCACTGAGCTATCCACACCCACACCCACACTTTTCAAAGTACTTGTGTGTTTAAATATAAATTATTACATCAAGCACACGAACTATATACACTCTCAGTGTCATTGCAGATCTCCTGGGCACTGTATACAAGGATTGATCATTTTAGTAAGAAAAACAAAACAAAATCAAACCACCACTTTCTGCTGTATTAAAACTCTGCAGCCGACCAAGAACTAATTAGCTGCTGTAGTATTATAAAAATACAACATTACATTTCACAGATTATAAATCAGAACAAGAATTCAATAGCTGGTCAGCAAAAGGGGTTCAAGTTGTACTAACCTTGTCCCAGAAAAAGAAACTGGAGAAACTGCTATAGTGTCTCATTTGTTCTCTGTTAATTTAGTGTATCTGGACAGGCGGTGTCTTGTTGTACCCTGCTATCCAGAACTAATTAATCAAAATAACTAGTAATTTAAAACATCTTAAACTTCTATCTAATTATGGCTACAAGGTGTGAGCTGAATTTGAAAGCAGAAGTTCTCCAGGAAATTTTGGATTCAGGTGTTTTATAAGTAAATAATAAATATTTGATTGTTCATAGTGAGCCTAAACAGAGCATATTGTGTATCTCCTGTGTCACTCAGCTCCACATTGCAGGCCAGATGGTGAATCTCAAAAAGCTTCGGCTTTCATCAGGGCTGCAAGACTTCCAGGGCTTGCTTCTTTGCTTCTTTTCCCAGCGTACCCAGATACACTTAAGTAAAGTAGATGTAGAATGCTACCATTCTGATTGATTCTTGGTCCAATAGGATTTTTGTTAATCACTGCAGTCGGTCAGAAACCAATCTGACATTTCACCTGAAAGCGGGCACATTCTGCAGCAGAGCCCATGAAAACCATGCTATGACCTTGTTTATACCTTGTCTCATGAGGAAGAGTGACATCTATTGAATCCCTTACACCATTTTCTTAGAACCCTTGTTTTTTTCCTTTAAAGTCTCTATCCAAGGGTCCCATTTAACCCTGCTTGGGAATAAACCGTGTACAGAAATTGGAAACCCTGCAAGTTTCAACTCATGGCATTTGCTTTGAATTCTTTCACTCAGGAGGGTCTGATCAAGGCTGAAGCTTGGTGGTCTTGTGGTTAAAAGCACTGAACTGAGAGTCAGGAGATTTATATTCCATCTCCTACTTTACCACTGACTTCCTGTGTGACCTTGGGCAAGGAACTTAATCTCTCAGTGCCTTGGTTTCCCCATAGGAAAAATAATACTGCCATACCTCACTGGGGTGACATGAGGACAATTTCACTCCTATTTATGAGGAACTCAAATACAGGGCAGTGGGCCATGTAAGTAGGTAGAAAAGTGGGATTTTTTTGAACTCACAAAAATGACACACACAACACACAGACTGCACCCAGTGCTTACGGTGGTCTGAAAAAGAACTTTCAATACCCCTACATTTGCTTGTCCATCAACCCCAAAGTCATCCAGTCCCCCCCCGGTCCCCACATTCATTCTGCTTCCACATTTGTTCAGCCGCCCAAACCTCCTATAAAATCTTCCCCCTTCAATTCTGCTCCTACATCAGTCCCGCAGCTGCCCCCCACAGCCTTACTTCTGGTCCTCCTGCAGCTCCTAGGGTTCCCCACCCCATCTTCAAGGCCTGGAGATGGGGCTGCAGTGGGGTCCCCTTCTCATCCTTTCCAGGCTGGGTGTTGCAGGGAAGGAAAGGGGAGGATCAGAGGAGGTGTCCCACGGCTTGCAAGATGGGAGGAGCAAGCGAAGCTGCTGGTTTTTTTCTGCTCCTTCCTCGGGGGGCTCCTATGAGAATGGTGTCATCTCCTGAGGGCAGCGGAGAGTGCTGTCTGCTTCCTGCAGCAGCCCTCTTTGGCTGCTTTTCCCCAGAAGCTGGGCAAGCAGGGAAAGAAGGTTTCCCTGGAAAGAAGTCAGAAAGGTTTCCCCCAGACAGTAAGAAAAATGTGCAACCCTCAGTGACCCGACTTGTTACTTAGAAATTGTATTTCCTGGGTCTGCGACCTGTTGTGACCCTGCACACTTAAAAGCACTGTCTGTACCATGTTAGCACATTCTCATCGTAACTCAAAATAGGCCTTTCCTGTTAAGCAGAATGAGAAGATAGGGAGCAGCACTGTGACCATCCATAAAGGAAGTGGGTTGATTACAATATTTGTATTAAGCAAGAAATGGGCATTTTGGATTAATCTTCCTGGCTCTACACTGTCGTGTGCTACATTGGCCAGCTAAACACATGCTGCTTGTACTTAGTAAGCCACTTGTTACTGGGGCACTTGTATAATAAAATTAAAATACATGAAAATTGTATTTGTGGCTGTCTGTTGATAGTTAAAATAATATTGGCATTTATTTAATGACTTTCACCCAAGGAAATCAAGTATTTTAAACATTATCGGGGGGAGGGAGGGGAAAGCAGATCTATAGGGCAATTTTGCATCTTTCTACTTTAAAGAAGGCTGCTCTAACTTGCACTTGAGAACCAGTCTGACGCAGAATCCGACTGCTGCTGCTTGGCTGGACACTGTGACGAGTTCTGGCCTGAGGTCTGCTTCAACCTGCATTTTTTGAATGCCCCAAACTCCCACTATAATGTAATAATTTGACTTCGAAGGGAAATTTGGGCCCAGTCAAAATCTCTCCATCCTCGGTTTCGAGTTAGTGCTTTTGGCCTAACACAAAGAATTCAGGATTGAGCCCCAGACTTTGTTCCATCGAGATCTGCTGTATTTCAGATTTAGGGCTGACTCCTGAAACTACCTGTATACTTTTCTCATTAACAATACCACTGAATTCCATGGTACTATTTACATGGAACAAAATTAATCGAGTGTTTGCAGGCTCAGGCCCTTAGTAAGTATCTAGCTGCTTGTTAAAGCTGATGACATATAAGTATGAATCACACACAGGTTTCCACTTTTAGTCACTTATTTTAAAGTTCTAATTTATATTTAGGTAGCTAATACTATGCTTCATATGTTTGTATGCAAACCAGGAAACAGCAAATAAAATATGTAATTCACAATCTGTAAACGCTATAACAAAGCCTTGCTCAATTCAGGTAACTGGTATTGCCTTGTGCCTCACACTGGTTTTAGCCAGCTATCTAGTGGCACCATTCATGATAGCAGATAGATGACTCCATTCCCCATGATTTTGTGCCCAAGCAATTGCCTAACTCATCTCTCCCTCTTTTGAGTTCAAAGATCAATATTTTTTCTCCAATGTTCCCCAAGAACTATTATTCCCAATGTGACAATTGTGTTTATTTCCATGTCCAATTCTGCAGCTCTTAGCTAAAAGCATATTTGAGTGTGACTTCCAGTAAGTTTGTAGGTGCCCATTTGTTTCCAAATAGATGTAGACCTACACACATGTGCACACACATTCCCCGTTTGTGCACACACTTGACTGGATAAATATCTATCTAACCCTGACTTCAGACAAATCATGATTTACATGTGCACATCTGGTAGTGCTTATGCAAAGCAGGAGTGTATCTGCATGAATACAGATGCAACTACTGCAAATACAGACTACTGTAAGAATTCCCACTGACCATGTCTAAAGCATGTTTGGGGAAGTCATTGCTCATTGTATGCGGGGTCTGCATTCCAAATAATAGGACAGTTATATTAGGCAGAGATAATATAGGACACTAGCCATGAGACTGGTTTAAATATACAATAACTTCTGGCAAATACAAAAACAAAGTGTCAGGAAAAAAAGCCTTCTATTTCATGTGCCTTTACCCATTTGGTTAATTGTATTACAAATACCTCTAACCAAGTGTTACCATTATATATTGTTAGCAGAAGGAAGCATTATGTTAGTTAAGGACAACTGAAAGCATTGCAATTGATTCTTTTAATTAAAAAAGCACTTACATGTTGTATGTTGCAATTTCACAGCTCTGCAATGAAACAATGCATCTGCTTTTTTTAAAAAAGCACAAAGAATAAAGAGTATGAGACTAGTAGTCACATAGAGTGAAAGAAATTGGTGAAGTGCAGTGAAAGGAGGCTTTTGCAATCACAGTTGCATTGCTTAACAGGTCAGTTAACAAATTTCTTCAAAAAGCAACTGAAAACTGCCTCTCTAATTATCCTGTTCCATGCAGCTTAAAGCTTCAAGAGAATGAGTGTCACTAATCAATGAGCACAGTGAATGAGAAGCTCCTAAAAAAGGCTTTTCTGTTTATGTAACATAAGCGCAGCAGGAAGGGGCTGTAGTGAAATGCTTTTTAATACAGAGTTAATTATTTCTCTTCTATTTGTAATTATCTTTTGGAAAGGAATTGGGAGCCTGAGCAAAGTAAGAATGTCTACCCCAGAATCTGAAAACCTGCTCCCTGTGCTGGATCCCTAGTCAGTGTGTGATTTCCTTTGTCTTTGTGAATGCTAAGTCATGGAGTTGCACTGCTTTTGAACCCCACAGCACCTGCTTGTAGGGTAATATTATTTTTATTAAGTGGATTTTTGTGAATATTTGGAAATGTAGAGTATTCTAACAATACACTGATTCACTGGATTAAATTCAGAGGTGATGATAAATGGTGGTGTAAAGTACACATCAGTAACTCAGTGTAACTTGAACATGAAGGGACTAACAAGAGGGTGCAGCAGCAGCAACTACCAGGAGGACATTCAAAGGTGTGAGAGATACTCTCTTTGCTGTAAGACAGGGATCGGCAACCTTTGGCACGCGGCTCGCCAAGGTAAGCACCCTGGTGGGCCGGGCTGGTTTGTTTACCTGCCGCGTCCGCAGGTTCGGCCGATCGCGGCTCCCACTGGCCGCGGTTCGCCGTCCCAGGCCAATGGGGGCAGCAGAAAGCGGTGGCCAGCACATCCCTCAGCCCACGCTGCTTCCTGCAGCCCCATTGGCCTGGGATGGCGAACTGCAGCCAGTGGGAGCCGCGATCGGCCCAACCTCCGGATGTGGCAGGTAAACAAACCAGCCCGACCCGCCAGGGGGCTTACCCTGGCGAGCCACGTGCCAAAGGTTGCTGATCCCTGCTGTAAGACAAAGTAAAGACAATCCCACCCTGAATGTTTTGCTTAGTTTCTTCTGGGTTCTTTTTGTATGTGTGTGTGTGAGACTAGTTTTAGGTCATGCTGCTGGTAGGACTGTTTAAGTTGGCGTAATTTACAAGCCAAGGTGTGGGGGGGGGGGGCAGGAAGCCAGTAGAAGAGGAGCTGGTAAAGCAGGAGAAGCAGCTAACAGTAGGTTGAACGATGGTGAAAGATAGAATGAATCATCTTTATATCCTCTTCCTTTATCTTAAATTAACTTGTCAATGGCTTTTGCTGCAAAACAGCTCTCCCCACCTCTACTGCCTTGGACTGCCAATTGCACCAGGTGTAATGGAGCTAAATTCGTGAGTAAGAAACTGGACACTGCAAACAAAACCAGAAACAAAAACTAGAGTTGGTCAACAGCAGTCAATTTCACATTTACATTTTTATTTGTACAGACTTCTAGGACAAGAGTTGATGTATTATTTAATGAACCTGGGCCTAGATTCTTGGCTTAGATGGTTAATGGGCCAGCTGGGGATTTCCCCAGCCTAAGGAATCCATAGACACTAACTTCTCCTCCCTATTCTCCCATCATGGGAAAGGCACTACTGGAGAGAAGAGGGAGTGCTCTGGCAATATGGCCCCACGAAGGCTGTTACCAAGCAAACCAAGTGAGAGCAGTCATGAGGCATCAGTGCTTCTTAACATGCTGTATGTGAAAGAAGGAAGTGTATAACTTGGTCACTTTAGCTAATGTCCTCCTGGTTTTTAATAATTCTCTCCATTCCTCTCCATACACTTCCTCTGTTATGTCTCCATATAACACTGCACACAAGTAGCCATTTGCAGTGAACAACGAGTAGTTTTACTGGTTCTACAAAACCCAGAAACTAGACTACATATGCTTGAATGCCATCCACCGGCACCTGATCTATTAACTAACTACTTTATATATATGCAGACATTTTTAATTTGCAGAACATTCTTGTAACACTCTCTAGATATTTTGTGGCCATTTCTATTGGTTCTCTATTTCCCTATATATCCTCTTCTGTAACTGCCAAGTTTATACAGATACTTGAGTGGGGCAGGAGGGAATATTAATAGTAAATGACTTAAGTAACATAAGCCATTTTTTTATTTAATATTTATTGAACATACCCAGTATCCTCATAATTTTACAAGCCCACAGGTGGACACTGTAGGGAAAATAACAATCTATAGCAGAAACAGAAAGTACAATTCAGACAGATTAACTAAACTAATCAAACTAAAGGTTCAGTCTAGACGCACTGCAGATCTCTCTTCCCCATGACCTCCTCTTATTTTCTCATGTGGACTACTTGTATCTCAACATTTTGTGGAATAGAGAGATTACAACTCTGAATAATGGATATCATAGCAGTGACAAAGGATGGGAAGAGTGGGACAGCTTTGGGAGGGGAAGATGAGAAATTCAGTCTCACATGATAGAAGAATACCGAGTCATCCATGTGGATATGCCAGAGTGGCATTTAGCTATAACTGCTAAATTTAGAAAAGGTCTAAATCTGCAGACAAATTTCCACAAAATGTGGGGGGTGCTCAAGCCTGGAGTTCTGATTTGAGTCCATCTTTCCTGGATACATAGGACTCCATAGATGGGATGAAGATGGTCCACAGATCCTCAGTGTCAGAGATTCAACCACTATTCCAGAGACTAATTCAGACTCTCACTAGACAGAGTTACATGATTTTAATGTGGCCCACAGGCCAGCTCTACAAAATTAGCACTATGTACTACCCTTGTTCCACAGCAGATTCCCCAATGATAAAATATAGGAGGTCTGTACAAAGTTAAAAGGTAGGTAATGGTCCTTATAAATTACCTGACTTTAAGGGCCAGAGTAAAGTGGAGCATGTTTTTCAGAAAGTGCTGAACACCTACTTTTCTGAAATCAGGTCTCTTTAACATGTCTGTAGTTGGTCATTCCAAAAATCAAGGCATAAAATCACTAGTCACTTTTGGAAATCTTGGCCAAAGGTCTCTGTTACAGTCAACAACCACTGTAAAAAGGGGCTCCTTGGTTTACATGCTATAATATACACACCAATGCATCTATAGCTCAAGATATCATTCTCTTTTGGGTGTCATGTTAGTACTTTTCAAGCTCATTTCTACTTTGCTTTTCCATATCGCATTTAATGCTTTCTTGGCATTTCTGATTTTCAAATATCTCCTTCTCACTGTAGTGCAGTGCTTCCAATTATGCTCCTCCCTGCTCAATTTATGTTCTTACATTACATTACATAATTAATGATGAAAAATTTTTGGAAGGAATTTTAAACCTCATGCTTTAGGGCTTCAGCCAGTCTTAAACTATTAAGGATCAGGATGAGCTCCAATGTGCAGGGTAGATTATCCGACATCGGCCTACTGCGAGGTTCTTATACCTTCCTGTGAAGCATGTGGTACTGGCTAGGCTCAGGGACAGAAGACTAGACTAAATGAACCTTGGGGCTGACCCAATATGTCGGTACTTAAGTACCGTATGTAAGCCATGCCTAGGTCCCAGGGTCAATCCCTGCTGTTGCTGACCCACTCAGGCGTGTTGGTGTTACAAGTGGTGGCCAGTTGGAGGAGTTGAACTGGGGGGCCTCTGAAGCTTGGGATGTGCTTCCCCAGCCAGGTGGAGTACATAAGTCATGCCTGGTCCTGTGGCACTCTGCTTCCTTCTAGTGCTGGCGAGGCAAGTAGAAATTGAAGAGCCTGCTACAGGTATGGCTAATAAAGATGGGTGTTTTAGCTCAGGTAGTAGAAGCTCCTGAATTAAGAGCAAGAAATCCCAGGTTCAGTTCCTGTTGTCAATAACCCACCCAGGAGGCTGGCATTACACATACTATACATTAACTAAACGAAGCTGCCATTCATAATTATTGGTTTCAGAGTAGCAGCCATGTTAGTCTGTATCTACTAAAAGAACAGGAGTACTTGTGGCACCTTAGAGTCTAACAAATATATTTGAGCATAAGCTCAGGGCCGGTGCAACCTATTAGACGACCTAGGTGGTTGCCTAGTGCACTAGCATTTGGGAGGCGGCATTTTCTTTGGCGGTGACCGTGGCGGCCGGATCTTCTGCCACCCCGGTCGTCGTCAGCATTTCAGCAGAGGGAGCTGGGGTAGGGGGCGTGGGGAGGGCCGCCTGCAGCAAGTAAGGGGGGGGAGTGGCACGCAGGGGAACTCCCCGCCCCAGCTCACCTCTGCTCCGCCTCCTCCCCTGAGCATGCCGTCCTGCTCTGCTTCTCTCCCTCCCAGGCTTGCGGCGCCAAACAGCTGATTGGCGCCGCAAGCCTGGGAGACGGGAGAAGTGGAG